>NW_026126930.1:0-180866 GCF_943737965.1 Phodopus roborovskii | reverse complement strand
CATGTTAAAGGTGCCTTTACTGCCAAGCTCACAAAGTTTTGGTTAGCCAAGCCATCAATAGTATCAGAGACCTGAGAAGGATGAGAAATTTTATTTAACTTTTGAATCTACTTAAAAAAATGACAGGGACCATTCATTATATTACTAGCCATAATCAATTGTTTATGGCCTTCAGGAAGAAGTTTTTCACCAAGTACTAATGTGAGAGGGTTTATTTATTTATTCTTTTTGTTTTTTTTTTGTTTTTTTTTTGTTTGTTTTTGTTTTTCTCTGTGTAACTTTGACTTGGAAATGTCTCACCTTATTTTGTCTAGGCAAAGATGGTGCGGACAATTTTCCAGTACCCTGTAGCCTCTACAGAGATTGAACTGGGTCCTGTCTTGCAGCGGGCATTGTATTTGAACATCTTGCTCTCTGTTCAGTGTCATCACAATCTGTGCTGCCCCATAGTCATCTTTAGAGAAACTTGGGTCATGTTAGGTTCTCTGAATATTTGCCTGATGGTATTACAGCTTTTTAGTTAACATTTAAATGCCTTATGATACAGATCTTTGTAGCCATTCAAAGTCTGTCTAGGTAGATCTGAATAGACAACAGGCTTTCAGTTACTTGTTTTAACCTTAATTATTTAGAACAGTGTATAGGAGACAGAGTGATGTTTATTACTGTTATTAATCATTAATACTTAGTTTGACTATATCCAACAGTTAATCTATAAGGATGGCTGGTAACATGTGTTTCTTAACATTTATAATAGGTTACCAACTTTTATAAAAGTAGAACTTTGCATTGTCAGTTTTAGCTTTAAAAATACTGATTTTAATTTGAAACTCCTTGTGGGAAACATAAAACAACTTTGTGACTCAGGTTATCTAAATAACTTACGTTTCCAAATTTAGCAAATGCAAGGATGGATTGCCTTCTGTGACATAAAAAATGAGCATCTCAACTTTTAGTTAGTATATGCACTTTATGCTGTGATCTTAACTTTTAGCCCTTTGATTTAACTATAAACATTAACAATGTAATAGAAGCACAAATACAATGTAACTTTCTGAATTTAAACATTTAAAAACTGTCTTATAAAACAATAAAATATCGTGTAATTTATTTTTGTAATATCAAATTTAAGCACCCTTTATGTGTTTAAACCCATTATGACATTGGTGGCTGTTAAATTTATGTTAATTACCAGTGTTACCTAATTGTGAACAGTTTAACTAGTTTCAATTTTTAACAGCTTTAGACATAAAACAGTATTAGTGTCGTCTACATTAAAAAGGGCATCTGATTTTCTGATAATCTGAATTTAATGACCAGTGTCAGAGATAAATTTTGAGCTGAGAGCTGTTAGCATTGGACAGCAAAAATGTTTAAACCATTTTTGTTTAAGCTCTATTCTTGCTATAAACAGGTTTCTAACAGGGAAACACGAATAGAAATTTTTGACAAGTACATATATTTTTCTGGAGAGGAATAAATGGCACTTTTAAACAGTCAACCTGGTTTCACTCAAAATTACTAATCTTGAATTTATGTTTGTAGATACGAGAGACACAGCCAACAGTTTACATCTTCCTCTGACCTATTTACTACTTTTCTTTGAACCTCTTTATCTTTTAACATTACCTGTAGTCTCTTTTTCTGATTTCCTCAGACATCCCTAGTGTAGATAAATCTCTCCCTTTTCTGTTTTTCTTTTTCCTTTTTCATATCACTGGGTCTTACTCAGAGGGTGCATACCTGAAATGAAAACTTATTTATTTATTTAATTCCTGACTCTACCTTCTTGCTATGGTGATTTCCCCTGAACTTCTCTGCACACTCTGCTCTCTTAACTGTTGCCTCCTTTTACAGATTATGTGGGGTACACCAGCTCTCCTTTTATGTTATCTTTCATTATTATAATTTTATTTTTATCTCCTTTCTACTCTTCTGCATCTTGCCAATCCTTTTTCCTGTTCTCCCTTTTATTGCCTAGAGAAGTGGTATCATACTTGTAACACCTGAAGTTCCTTCTGATGTTCTCTGTGCTACTTTGATGAATTGTGTTGACCTATAAATCTCCAGGCCCATTTGAATTGTCTACTACACCACTGTTAGCTTATTTTGTTTTCTTTGCTTCAGACTGATTGTATCAAGTCTGCACATAGCCATCACATCTATTTACCATATATTTTGTTAGTTGTATTTTCTTAGTTTACATAAAAACGTTTACCATATTTTTCTCCCAAACCACCTTATCCTCCACCTCACCCTCTCAACCCCTCCACCTCCATGCTTCTTTGTGGTCCCTCAAGTCACAGTCACTGCTACCTGAGGAGAGGAGGGAAGGGCCAGGGGCAGCCCCAAAGATCAGAATTCCTCTTCTTTCTGAATGCCCACCAACTGGTCCAATGCACCTAGGCCATCAGCAACACAGCATGGCTCCTGGATGATCATGGCTTAGGACTTCTGTACCATGAGGGGCTGGGTGCTGTTTACCCTTATTTTCCCTCTTTACCACTAGCCTGGAAGTTCCTGGCCTGAGAATTTTGGGTTTTTTTTTTTTTTTGTTTTTGTTTTTGTTTTTTTTTTTTTTTTCTTACTTTTTTTTTTTACATGTCGATGCCAGTTCCCTCTCCACCTCCCTCCATCCCTCCCACTTACACTCTCTGCCCCCTCACATGCACTCTGACCACCCTGCCCTCCCATCCCACCACCCCAATTCCACATGTACAGCCATCCATCCAGGTGGGGTCATGTAGGTCTGTCATGTCATTTGAAGTAGGGACCAGCACTTCTCTCCTGTATCTAGGTTAAGGCAGTATCCCTCCATGGTGAATGTGTCTGCAAGGTTCTTTTATGCACCAGGAATACATGCTGTTTCCACTGTCTGAGGTCCTTAGTACTGCTCAGTCCTTCTGGCTGAGACCCATATTCAGGGAAGCCTGAGTCAGTCCCATGCTGGATTGCCAGCTATCAGCTTGGGGCCTGTTAGCTCCTCCTTCTTCAGGTCAGCTGTCTCTATGTTTCTGCCACCCTTGGTCTTGTCTGCTCCATCTGCGTCTGTGTCCTAGTTCGAATCAGTGTTTAGGTATGGGTGTTGCTTTCTCTTTCCAACAGGTACTAGATGAGGGCTCCCATGATGATGGATAAGTTAGTTGTTGATCTCACTATCCAGAAAGTGCATTTATTGTAGCCTTTATACGTTTGCTCGAATTGTTAGTTGGCAACAGACTTGTGGGTCTCTAGACCTTTCTTTGGGTAGTTTTCTCTTCGAAACAATAATGTCTCCTCTTTTTGTTCTCTCTCACTCTCTCTGTCTCTCCTTCTCACTCACACTGAGTCTCTCTCTTCTGTCTTCTATTCTTACCCTGAGTCATTCTTTTTAGTCACACATTCTTTCCTCTCATCCCTACGCTTTTCCTAGTTCTCCAACCTATTCAACCCCCACTTGCCATGTGTTCTCTGGGACTTGTCCCTTACACCTTCTGTGAGGAACTTTATATGAATCTCTCCAGAATACACTTTGTATCCTAGTTCCTCTGGTGTTGTGAATTATAAGCTGGAGATCCTTTGATCTAGGTGTAAAATTCAATTATGAGTTAGTGCATAGTCATGTTCCTCCTTTTGTGACTGGGTTACCTCGTTCAGGATGGTTTCTTCAAGTGCCAACCACTTGCCTGCGAATTTCAAGATTCCATTGTTTTATTCTGCAGAGTAGTATTCCATTGTATAGATGTGCCATATCTTCTTTATCCATTCTTCAATTGAAGAGCTTCTGGTTACTTCCATGTTCTTGCTATTACAAAGAATGCTACTATGAACATAGTTGAGCACATGTCTTTGTTGCATGGATGTGAGTCATTTGGGTATATGCCTAAGACGGGTTTGTGGGTCTTGTGGTAACCTAATTCCCATTTTCCTGATGAACCAACATACTGATCTCCAAAATGTCTGTATGTGTTGGCACGCCCACCAGCAGTGGAGGAGTGTTCCCCATTCTCCACATACTTAACAGCAGGAGTTCTGTTCTTCTGGCTGGAATAAGATGGTATATCAAAGTTGTTTTGATTTGCCTTTCCCTGATAGCTAAGGATGTTGAACACTTTCTTAAGTGTCTGACAGCTTTTTTGATTTCTTCTATTGAGAATTATTTTTCAGTTCTATGCCCCATTTTTTAATGGGGTTATTTGGTGTTTTGTTGACTAGTTTTTTGAGTTCTTTGTATATTTTGGAGATCTGCCCTTTGTGTGATGTAGTATTGGTTAAAATCTTTTCCCAGTCTGTGGGATGCCTTTTGGTCTTGTCCACTGTGTCCTTTGCATTACAGAAGCTTCTAGTGTGAAGGGGTCCCATTCGTTAATTGTTGATCTCAGTGTCTATGCTCCTTGAATTATGTTCAGGAAGCGGTCTCCTATAACAATTTGTTCAAGGGTACCTCCTATTTTCTTTTCTAAGACATTCAGTTTGGGTGGATTGATGTTGAGGTCTTTGATCTATTTGGATTTGAGTTTTGTGCTTGGGGATAGACATGGGTTTATCTGCGGTCCTTTACACACCCTCATCCAATTGAGCCAGCACCATTTGTTGAAGATGCTTTCCTTGCCCCATTGTATTCTTTTAGCCATTTTGTTTAATGTCAGGTGTTTATAGTTGTGTGGGTTTTTATCAGGATTTTCAGTTCGATTCCATTGGTCTACCTTTCTTTTTTTGTGCCAATTCCAGGCTGTTTTCAGGCACATAGCTCTGTACTAGAGCTTAATGTCACTGATGGTGATGTCTCCTGAAGTTCTTTTATTTTAAAGGGCTGTTTTGGCTATATCAGGCCTTTTGTTTTTCCATATAATGTTGATTATTATCATTTCAAGGTCCGTGAAGAATTGTGGTGGGATTTCAATAGGGATTGCATTGAATCTCTAGATTTTTTTTTTTTTTGGCAAGATTGTCATTTTTATTATTTTTTATCCTTCCTATCCAATAACCTGGGAAATCTTTCCATTTTCTGGTATATTCTTTAATTTATTTGTTTTAGAGCCACAAACTTCTTATTATATAGGTCTTTCACTTGTTTGGTAAGCATTACTTCAAGATACTTTATGTTGGTTGTGGCTATTGTAAAGGCTGATATTTCTCTGGTTTCTTTCTCTGTCTCTTTGTTTTCTGAATAATGTAGGGCTACTGAATTTTTGAGATTATCTTGTATCCTGCTGAATTGCTGCAGATGTTTATCATCTGCTCTCTTTCTTGCAGTCACTCCTTTTTCTCTTGAAAACAAGGTTGCTAGCCAGCTTTCACAGGGTACTACACAATCACATGATGTGATTATTCCATGTCGTAACTACTTGCGAGAGATTTCAGCACAGAAAAAGAGATGTATGTTCTGTAGTTTCCCACTGAGATAAGATGAAATGAAACCACTTATTTCATGGTTGTCACTGGGGCTGCAGACAAGTTAAAAAAGAAAAAAAAAGAAACAAAAAGAAAAAGAAAACAGGAACCAGATCACAAACAAAAAATTAATTCTTTCTCCAATCTCAAGCCTGGATGATTGCTCCACTGATTTAGAGACCTGAACACAGTCCTGTTCAAGAAGACATCATTGAATAATGCAGTTATTTTCTCAAATGTACCCTGGGGGAAGCTGTGTTGGTCATCACAATGCTTGTAGAAGTAATCTTCCCAGACCAATTCTCTCAAATTACCATGACGACAACAGTTTTTATTATTATTCTTTTGTCAAGAGTTTCAGGAATAAAACTACCAAATGCATTAGAGCTATCGCCCAAGCATCTAACAGGAGAAAGATATATCATCTTCTTTGTGATATAGCTCCTTCCCTTCTTTCATTGTTTTCTGAAGTGTCTGTGACTACTAGGTAAAATGTATACCCAGTTCCTCTGACCTTAGCAAGAAACGACAGAAAAAAACTTCTTCTGTGCCATATTCCATAAAATCTTTCAAGTTTTTAATAACATGGGCACCCTTCCCTCTATTGAATAATTTAATCATTCCAGTATGCATTGTGTAATTGTATCTGCAACATCTGCACATTGTGTGGAAGAGGAGAAGATGATCTCACACACTGTTAGAAGACAATGGGGTTGTCTGTTTTAGACAGGAGTAAGTGACACTGAGATTTGTGTCTCTGTAGGTGACTACAAGGTCTGGGTCTTGAGTAGAAGCCAGAGCCAAGGAACCCTTGAGGAAGTGCTCTTGTTGTTCAAGCTTAACCATCCAGTCAGCAAAACCAGGCCAATCTGCCAGTCACAGCCATTGCAGGATACTTCCTGTAAACACACTGTAGGCTTTTACTCTTGCTTCGGGCTTTGTTTTAAGCAGAACAAGTGCCAGTGTATTGATTTCTGTTCTGGGAGTGCTATTGTAGAAAATTGTGAGTGGACCATGAATGATCACAGAAGCCACAACATGGTGAGTGAGGGGATGCTATCCTCAGATGGGGAGGATGGGATAGGGAGACCTGGAAATTGGTGTGGCAGGCCCTCTAGGTTGCTTGGTGTGAAATTTTGGCCACATTCAGTGTTCTGAAACGTACTATATAGTCCTAGCAACTCCCTATACCCGGGTGTTGGAGTATCAATATTTCACACAGTGGAAAGCATTTCATTTCCATCAGAGAGCTTTGTGTAGAAAGACATTGATAGTCAGCATCAGAGTTCTTTTGGTACATAGGAAGGCAAGTAGCCAAACTTGGAGAGGCCTAATTTCTCCAGTGTCTTCTACAAATTCTGCAGTAAACATTTAATGTGTAGGTAAAAGATTCATGTTTGGTTATTTGTGTGTATCCTGTAAAAGGCATTTTCTTTATTTGAGTACATACTTATATTTATTTATTTTTGATTTTTTGATATAGCTTTTTTCTTTGATTTTTACATATTTATTATTTTTTTTCTTATTTTACATATTGATCACAGTTCCCAGTCCCTCCCTCCCATGCCTCCCAATTTGGCTCCAGTCCCATGTCCCATTCCTGTTCCCACTCCACAGGTAGGGTGTTGCCTTCCAGGAGGAGTCAAAAATATGTCAAGTCATTTGCAGTAGGGACTATGCCCTACCTCTTGCCTCTAGGCTAAGTGAGTGTCTCTCCCAAAGTCCTTTCATACTTCAGGGATACATCCTGTTTCCAGGGAGACAACTTCTTTCAAGGTATATCATTGGTGCATGACAAAGTTGCTCTGTAGATCAGGCTAGTCCCGAACTCATAGAGATATACATTCCTCTGTCTCCTGACAGTGATATTATAGGCATGAGACACTGAACATGTCCATACATGGCATTCTTGTGTTGGATTGCACTCCACTACTAAACTGTGATGTGGAAGAGTACAATCATACATATAAAAGACTTACCTATTCATACAGAGAGTGAGACCCATAAAATATGATTTAGCTGAGGGAGTGCTGCCTATAAAATAGCCCAAAGATGAGTAGTGTACTAATAAGGCATGTTCGGATTAGGATGCTAAAATATACATTTGATCTCTAGGATTGTCCAGGACATTTTACTCAAAACTATGACAAAGGAGAAACCCCTCATTCACAAAGAGCCCACGGCCCATCTGTTTTTGACAAAACAACACTTTTAGAAGCTGCTCAGGGGACATTGCTTGGTCACAATGAACATTAGGGCCTGTTGTGCCTGAAAGTGCCAGTTTTCTAGAGAAATTCATAGATGGGCAAGATAAACCCAAGTGACAACTGTTTGAAAGGGAAAACCCTTTTGTTTTGAGGGTTTGGCTGAGCAAGCAATACTTTCAGTTTAGGTCCTCAATCATGGAGATGGATCAATGATCCTTCTCAAAACTAGAAACTTGATTGGCAGAAACAGTAACAACCAGGGGGATTTGCCTTAGGACTTTTCCATCATGCCCTGAGATATGCAGAATAAAATAGAGCTCCTGCTATAAAACAAGGAAGATGCTTATGAGGGAATGCAATAGTGTGTGGCCAGGGCCTTTCTGTAGGTGTCATTTCAGATCCTGAGAACACAGCTCTTACTCCTGCTGCCTTTCTAGTGTTCTCCCATTTCCTTCCATTTCCTCCTGGAAGTAGTAAAGAGGTGGCAATTCTTCATAAGAAGTTTACATAGAATAAGACTTAAGTTAAGCAAGACCTCTCTTCCCCAGGTTTTATCTTCTCTTTGTTCTGCCTTTCCTATCTTCCTCATCTTCTGGCACATCTGTATCCGAATCTGTCATTCAAGTGTGACCTGCTGTTGCATGTCACTGGTGTACTATGAAATCATTATGGTACTATCTCTTCTGTTGAAGTCTTTCATGGCCTTACTGGCCCGACTTGCAGTTTCCTGACCCTATTTAAATTCTTCAAATTGTCAGCTGGCATCTGACCCTGAAAGAACTTAAAAGTGGCAGCAATTACGGAATGCAAAATATGTTTTAGGGGCCAGACAGTGATGATGAATGCCTTTAATCCCAGCCCTCAGAGGTCACATGCAGGCAGATTTCTGTGTGTTTGAGACTAGTGTGCTCTATAGAGCTAGACCCACTACAACAAAGGCTATAGCACAGGTAAACTGAGAAACCCTGTCTCAAAAAATTATATGTTGTAGGCTTTCTCCTCTTTGAACATTAGTGAGAGATGGTTGTATGCAATCATTAAAGAGTTTTTTTCTCGTCTTTGTTTTTTTTTAACCTCTTTAGTCTATGGAGATATTTCTCACTGGAAAGGCAAGGTCTAAAACTGCTTTACTCCTAGCATTTTAGAATTAATTTTCTGAGACATGCTTTCTCATTGACAATGGGTCAAAAAACAGAAAGTTTGCTTATGGAATTTATCAGTATTGTATTCCACATTCAGATTTGTCTTTATGTGTCACACACAGTTTATAAACCAGTGGAAATAGGTCATTAGAATAATCTTTCAGCAATACATGATCACAGCTGTTTTAACTTTCCACACTCACTAGCTACCATAACATGTTTCAGGAAAGTTGAGATCCTGAGAAAAAAGGAATTTCTTATCTGGTCTTTCCTCAAGTGTGCATGGTGTTTAGTGGGTGGACAGGGCAGTTTCCACATGCTGGGGCATTATACATGTGGTCAGAAGCAGAAATTAAATCATTCTTCTGTATTAATTTTTGTGTGGGCATAGTGGGGGCTGGTTTTGCCTTAAACCACAAGGAGCCATTAGAGTTTGCAGAAGCATAGAAAGATATTACCCACATTTTAGAAAGCGCGCTCAACCATGAGGCATCTCTGTTGGGAAAAATGTCAGTACCTGGAGGGTCAGAAGCAAAAGAGAGTGACTATTCTTCTGAATCAATTTTGAGGGGAGTTGTGAATTCTTTTTATTTAAGATCTAAACAACTAGCATGATTGGTAGCTGGGTAACAATGGTCAAGATCTCGGTTTCCCTGGCTGAGATTTCTCTGGTGTTTTGATAAAAAGTTGATTATATTTTCCAGCTTTTGTTCTTGTCTTTGTCTCTGTATCTCCCCTTTATCCTTTCCCAAATATTGTATACCTTCTTGATCACCATACATTTGTTGTAAATATAAAGGTCATAGTATGTCAAAGTATGACCTGAATGTTTCCGGGATTTTTTCCATATCCATTTTTATGTCCCCCTTTTCATTTCTGATTTTGTGAATTTGCATGTACTCTCTCTGATTTTTCATTAGATTGGATAAAGTTTTGTCTGTCTTGTTGATTTTCTTGAAAAATCAATCCTTTGTTATATTGATTTTTTGCATTACTTCCCTGGTTTCTGTTTTATTGATTTCAGCCCTCAAATTTATTATGTTCTGGTGTCTACTCCTCCAGGGTGAGTTTGCTTCTCTCTGTTCTAAGGCTTTCAGTTGTGCTGTTAATTCTCTATTGTGACTATCCTCTGTTTATGTTCATATGGGCACATAGTGCAATGAACTTCTCTTGTACCACTGCTTTCAAGGTGTCCCATTAGTTTGGGTATGTTGTGTCCTCATTCTTGTTGAATTTTAGGATGTCCTTAATTTCTTTATTTCTTCTTTGATGCAGGTTTGGTGCAATTGAACATTGTTCAGTTTCCATGAGTTTGTAGGGTTTCTGCGATTTGTGTTCTTGTTGTACTCCAATTTCTAAAGCATGCTTGTCATATAAGATACAGGTGACTATTCCAATTCTCTTGTATCTGTTGAGGTTTGTTATTGCCATCCAGTATTTGGTCGATTTTAGAGAAGGTTTCATGTGGAACAGAGAACAAGGTTATTCTTTTCTGTTTGGATGGGACATTCTATAGATGTCTGTTAAACCCAACTGAGATGAAACTTGTGTTAATTCTTTTGTTACTTTTTTAAGTTTGTGACTGCTTGTCCTGTCTAGTGGTGACAGTGGTGTGTTGAAGTCTCCCAATATAAGTGAGTGAGGTTTTATGTGAGGTTTGAGTTTTAGTAGCATTTCTTTTATGAATGTGGTTGCCTTTGAATTTGGATCATAGTTGTTCATAATTGAGACTTTGTGTTGATGGATTTCTCTTGTGATGGACATGGAATGACTGTTTTAATCTATTCTGATTATTTTAGTTGGACGTTTAATTTGTTAGAATTTAGGATAGCCACACCTGCTTGCTTCTTGGGTCCATTTGATTGGAAGATCTTTTCTTAGCCTGAGGTAATGTCTATCTTTGAAGCTTAGATGTATTTCTTGTATGCAGCAGTGAGATGGATTCTGTCTTCATGTCCAGTCTGTTAGCCTGTGTCTGTTTACAAGAAAGTTAAGGCCACTAATGATGAGGGAGTGTAAGGACCATGGATTGTCAATGCTTGTTTGTTTTAGATTTGTTGTTGGCAGTGGTATTGTGAATTTATTAGTCCTGCTTTACCCTTGATTTGTGGTGAAGTGGAATATCTTTTGCCTACATATTTGTGAGCATAAATAACTTCCTTGGGTTGGAGTTTTCCTTCCAAATCTTTTTGTATGGCTGGATTTGTAGATACATATTGTGAAAATCTGGCTTTGTCGTTAAATATCTTGTTTTCTTCATCTATATTGATTGAGAGGTTTGCTGGGTATAGTAGCCTGGGCTGGCTTCCGTGGACTCTTTATACATGTAGAACATCTGTCAAGGACCTTGTCACCTTGAGGCTTTCCATGGAGTAGTCAGGTGGTAGGCTAAAAGTGGACCCCACAAAGTTGACTTATGATCTCCACACAAATATCATGGAGTTTGTAGGACTGTAATCAGAAACAGCAGCACAGTCCCATGTCCCTTTCTCAGTCCGTGAATGTGGACAAGTGGAAGACTAGCGATCATTGATGAAAGGAAGACAGAGACATAATATAATGTTAGGCAGGCAGATTCAGTCAATACTGAAAGATCCATTTTATTCATACACCATCTTAAGTAGTCAAACAAAGGTGCGGTAATGGAAGGGGACTTTTATTAATATGTATAAAGGGAAAACAGAAATTGCTTCCACTTTGAACTCATGACAAGTTGGAACTGATTCCCATTTAGGGGCTGAGAAACGTCAGACTTGCAGAATATATTCCAGAACTGACAATGCCGTACAGAAGCCTTTTATGCAAACAGATAATGAGATCTACCTTTAACTGCTTGGGGGCAGTACAAATGTTTAATTCCAGGACACAGGAGGCTGCCTAATTTTGCTTAGGTTGAGGCTAGCCAAATCCACAGAATGAGTTTAAGTCCTGTACAGATAAACCCTGTTTTGAAAACAAGAAACAAAACAAAATCACATAAAGGAAAAATTAGATCAACCTTCTGGTGGTAGCCTTCATGTATACATGGTATTGACGTTGGAAGCTTTCCCTCTTTGGCTGCTTACCCTAGCTTTGGGTACAAGTTTATTCTTTTACTACCATTAGAGCCTACTTTTTTTGGAATTTTGATGTATAATGACCAGCTGAGACATCCATCCTGATAAACTACAAAACTGATGTACTCTTCAGATTCCCATTGGTAGGTAACTTTTTTTTTTTTTTTCGATATAATGCTGTTGGCCAGGTACTAGTTTCTTATCAGATACCTCTGTCTTAATTATTAACCCATATCTATGTATTTTCACGTGGTCTTACCTTACTGGGGAAAGGTGGCTGGTAGTACTGCTCTCTCCATACTCTCCATCTTGACTCCTCCTTACTACTTCCTCTTTCATCCTTGTCTCATATTCCCTCCTATATTCCTTTCCTATTGGCCAACAGTGCTTTATTCATTAACCAGTATAAGAAACATATATACAGAATGGCATCTCCCATCAAAAGTTCATAGCACTAAGTGCCTACATAAAGAAACGGAAGAATTTCATAGTCCTGACTTAATAGCACACCTGAAAACTCTAGAACAAAAAGTATCAAACTCAGCTACAAGGAGTAGATACCACAAGTAGTCAAATTGTGGGCTGAAATCAATAAAATAGAAGCAAAGAAAACAATACAAAGAATCAATGAAACAAAGTGTTAGTTCTTTGAGAAAATCAACAAGATAGACAAACTTTGCCCAAACTAACCAAAAGGTAGAAAGGTAATATCCAAATTAACAAAATCAGAAATGAAAAGGGGGACATAACAACAGATATTGAGAACATCTAGAGCATCATTAGGTCATTTGAAAATCTGTACTCCACAAAATTTGAAAATTTAAAGGAAATGGACAATTTTCTGGATAGGTATGACATACCAAGATTAAATCAAGAGCAGATATACACTTTAAAAGACCCATTGAAATATAAGCAATCATAAAAGTTCTCCCACAAACAACAAAATTCTATAGCCAGATTGTTTCAGTAGAAAAAATTATACCAGGTGTTCAAAGAATAGCTAATGCCAACTCCTCAAATTGTTTCACACAATAGAAAAAGAAGGAACACTGGCAAATTCTTTTTATGAGGTTACAGTCACCCTGGTACTCAAACTACAAAGTGTCAATGAAGAAAGAGAAGTATAGACCATTTTCCCCTATGAACATTGATGTGATAATACTCAAGAATTACTTGCAGACCATCTAAGTACACTTCAAAAAGATCATCTCCCATGATCAAGTAGGTTTCATCCTACAAAAATCTGTCAATTGAATCCACAATATAACAAAATTTAAAGAAAAAAGTCATCATCTCATTAGATGCTACAAAAGCCTTTGACAAAATCCAATATCTCTTCATGATAAAGGCTTTATAGAGATAAGTGATAACATACCTATGTAGCACATTATAATTTTTCTTTTTTTTCTTTTTTTTCTTTTTTTTCTTTTTTTTATGCATATAGAGTATTTTTTATTTAATTTTATATAACAAAGTCCAATTAAATGAAAACAAACATTTATACACAATATTTGGGAATTTGGGCGTCGTTCTTTCCAAACTACTTCCTGCTGGTAAGGGGCGCTGTCTTGGGGGATTCGAAGAAGATTCAGATATCCTAGCTGTAGTCTGTAGGGCTGTTTTGTCCAGCTGTTTGGAATGTAGGATCAGCTTGTACTCTGTTTCAGGCGGTCTGGTGTGATCAAACCACATTAGTCTGGAAGGAATCCACATCTTTTCATTTTCTGTGGAAACAAAAATAGAAATACTTTTCCCCAGTAACTTGTTCTTCAACTTAAATTTTGGAGTCAAAGCGTTTTTTTTTTTTTTTTTTTTTTTTTTTTTTTTTTTTTATTTTTACATGTCGATCCCAGTTCCCTCTCCCTCCCTCCCTCCCTCCCCCCAAGCCCTCCCTCCCTCCTTCCCTCCCTTTTGCCCTCTCTACCCTCTCCCATGCACTCTAAACACCCTCCCCTCCCAACCCCCCACCACAATACAATATGTAGGGGAATGCCATCCAGTTGGGGTCATGTAGATCTGACAGGTCCTGTGAAGTAGGGACTAGGGCTTCTCTCCTGTCTCTAGAATAAGGCAGGGTTAAACTGATAAACTAAAAAACTGCTGTACTCTTCAGATTCCCATTGGTAGGTAACTTTTGTTGGATTTACTACATCACAGCTTATGAGACATCCTAATAAATCCACTTTCTACACACATGGTGAGATTCATCCTACATTCATTTTCATGCAGAGAACCTTGATTAATGCAGTTGGTTTTTGTTTTGTTTTGTTTTTTATCTGCTCACTGAAGATGTATTGGCTAACAATAGTGCTCACAAATACATACTTCCTAGTTCAATTCCTCTGTACATATTCAATTTTCTATTAAGACTACTTTTCTCATTATTATGTCTTTGCCAAGTGTTTGCTGTGAGTTTCAGGGATAAAATTCTACATCTATGGAGCCATCATCTGGCATTCTGCCACGAGAAAGATCATTTATCTTTTTTTGAGATCTGGTCCCTGCTTTTCTGTCCTGAATGTCTCAACTTCCTGTGACAAACAGATAAAAAGTAAATTTAGTTCAACTAAACTCAGTGTTAAACCAAATAACAAATAACACTTTTTTGTATCCCCAAATTTCTGTGTGGTAGTTAATGAATATTTGGAGCTCCCTTCAACTTTTTCACCTAGAATCGCTCAATCCATTTAAGTAAGTATAGTTAGCTAGCCACACTGTGTCCAGGATGAAGAAAGGAAAAAGCCTGTATACTACAGAAAGATATCACGGGTCAGCTATAGGATAATTGCTATAGAAATGCACATCAGTGCTGATGTAGAAAAGACTTGGTCTGGTGTAAAAGGCAAACAGTAACCATTGCAATTTTTCCTTAAGCACACTGCAACCATCTGGGAGGTGCTTTTATCACTCAGGCCTTACTAGCCAATCAGGCCCCTTTGTGACCTGCCTGTCAAAAGAAGTTCAGGGCCCTTCTGGTCTGGATTTGAAGAGAAACTGGAGTCAGTCATTTTGTGTGCTGTGCTTTGAGGAAGGGCAAACTGGAAAACAACAGCATGGTGAATGAGGAGCTGCTGTCCTCATGGGTAGTGGGAGATGGTGAGGTGATGGATCCAGTGTGGTGGGTATTCCCTGGATCTGGCTGGGGAACTATAGCCAGACTACCTGTCCCCCTGAGTTCTCATGCAGTCCTCCAAATAACTACTCTGTGGGCTGTATCTTCTTTGAGCACTGGGAGCAGGGTGTGTATGGAAACCTCTTTTAAGTCAACTTCTACATACTTCAGGTGCACCCACTGAAATCATGGCAACAAACTTCCAGAGGCCTTTTAGTTAAGTACCTTTTAGAAGTTCAGCAATTTGCATTTTAATTTTATGTGTAAGATCCATTTATTATTAATTTTCTGCATGTTGTAAAAGACATCTCATGTAAGGGTAGCACTTCACTATTGAGCAGTGATTTATAGGAGTAGAATTTGTAACACAAAGGATTTACAAATGCTTTGAAGATATTATGTCTCATAAAGTAGAATTTAACTGAGGTAGTACTGCCTCTAAAACACACAAAGATAAGTGTATGCTGACCAGTCCTGTTTGAATTTTGAATCCTAGATACATATTTGTTCACCATGATTTTCCAGAACTTTGACTACAAACCATTACAAAGAAGGAACTACTGTTTTACAACAGCATCTTGTCCCTTACCCTTATCATAAAACTGCCCTGTAACAAGCTGCTCAGAATGCTTTTACAGGGTAACAAGCAACCTTAAAATTTATTATATCTTATAGTTGCAGTTTTCTTCTCCAGAAAAACATAGTTCTAACAGAGTGGCAAATAGGACACCAGATTTTAAAAAGCAAACCAATGATGTATGAGTTTCCTGATAAAGGAAAGCTTTCACTTAGGTCCTCATGCAGGGATGAGAAACATTCTTAGAAGAGATTGTAACAGCCTGGGGACTTGGCCTTGAAAGCTTTTCCTAAGGGCCTGGTGTATTGACAATAAAACAGAGAACCTTGTCAAAAAGTAGGTATTTGCATGGGAGAGCTGGTAATTGTATGGAACAAAGCCTTTGTGCACAGGTTGCTTCAAATCTATAGATATAAACTATATAGAGCTATGGTTCTAAGTCCCAAGGCCACTGTGGGCTTAGTCAGCAATGATCATGAGATACCCTGTATTCCGCCAGCACTGCATTATTTTAGTGTTCTCCTGAGTTTGTCCCATTGATTGGGTTTCTACTTACTTCATGTAAGTGTCCCCTTTGCTTCCATTTCCTCTGTAGATATAGTATACAAGAGTCTGTTCTTCTTAAGAAGCTTGTTATGGGACACATCTAGCCATCCCAGCTTTTTTGAAAATCTTTTCTACCTTCTATGTTTCCTATCTATCTCATTCCCCATCACCTTCTCCTCAGGATCCTATATGTGGAACAGGTCCTTCAGGTAACTGTTGGCCTTTAGGAACAATACTGGGAACACATTTGCTATTTAATCCTCCCATCTCCCTAAGTAGCTAGACATGCTCCAGTCCCTACTGAAATTGTTCAATTTGTAAAATGGAGCTTGAACTTAAAAGCCATTTAAGAAAGATATCATATATGAAATTCAAACTATGTCTAGGCTGGCTACTTTCTGAGTATTTTCCAGAGATAGGACATGTTATGTTAGAAATATTTGACTTTATGGATCTCCTTTGTGGGTGAAGTGATTTCTCCTGGGAAGGCATATTAATGCTAGAAAATATGCAATTTCATCATGTTAGAAGAATGTTTATTAGACAATCTCTTATGTTGATGCAATTGGCATTGGTTGCAGTCTGTTGCTCTCCAAACAATGGCCATGCTGTCTTCTGTACTATACCTTCAAAATTCTTAAATTACTGTAACACCTAAGAGATTTAAATTTTCCATTAGAGTCAGGTAGCCAACTATCCAGTGCAGTCACAGGAAAAGCATTTGCTTGTGGAGCATTGCTTCGGCCTTTAGACCAGAATAAAGAAAATTAGAAAATAAAAGAAACTCCTCTTTATTCTCTTACCTTTAGAGGAGCTTGATGCCATGGTTTCTCAGAGTGGTTTAGATTTGCATTAGGCTGATGATTAAGGATTTTGAGCAGTGTCTTCTGTTTCTTTCAGTCATTTTGGATCCCTCAATTGACTGTTCTCTATTAAGTTCTGTTCCCCGCTTTCTAATATGGTTATTTAGAGTGATTTATTGTTGGTGGTATGTCATGTTATCAGCCTGACAGAGTTCATTAGATAAGATTCCCTGATCAGGAGATTATTCTGTTATTCCATTTTTAAAATCGGTGGTCACTGTGTCCTTCATGGGTCAGTTCTGATGCAACCTCTCAGAAACTGATGATGCAAAACAGTGCAGTTTTTTTTTTAATTCGTGTAATCATTCGATTGTTAAAAATCTACTATTATGTAATCAGTAATCACCACAAAGGCAGTGTCCCCCATTCTCTGGCCACTGCTTCTGGTACCAATCTCCTGCTGTGTCAATCCCTCAGCAGCCAAATGACAGATGGCACCATCATTACTTACGCAATAAAATAAGTTAATAATTGGATAGTCCTCCATACTTAAATTTCATAAGATGGAACCAAACTCCAGTGATTGTCAAGGAAGTAGTACTTAGATAATTAAATAATTCCACGTGATTAACTCCATGGAGAAAAGGCCTGCCACTAGTCAAAAGAACAACATTTTCATCGATTTAAATAATTAATATATAATGAAATATGATTGAATGATGCCATGGTGGTGCATACTTAAATCCCACATGTAGTAGTCAGACTGATCTCTTCCTGGAATAATGATGTTTTTAAAAAACTAAATTGATAATTAATTACAGGGCCTTTTATAGTAACACTGATGAGATGGCACCTAAGTCCTAAACCTATCGCTGATGTAAAGATCAAATTACATAGCTAAATGATGAAGTAATGAGATGATATTACATCATCAACTCCCAAAATCTGACTCCAAAAGGGACTTATGGTCCATAACATTACCTGTATTTTAAATACGTCAATTAAATGATGAATTATTACTTAATTTCCTAGTTTACAGTTAATGAAATAAGTGTAGTATTAGATGATGTGATGGTCTGGTACAATGGTCTCCCCTAAGGAGTCTCAAAACTCCAGTGATCACTGAATATATAATGACAGATTTTCATAATTAAATGAATAAATATTAAACAAGTGGATGGTGTTTTATGCGTGAAGCCTAAATGATTGCTCAAACCTGAAGAGACATTGAGTTCTTAATCATAGATTTGAACAAAAAATGAATGAATAAACAGATAGTTTCTCATAATTTACCACTAGAGAGATAACAAAATGATGTCAAATTTGATTTAAATAAATAAAGGAAGAAAGAAAGAAAGATAGATAGAAAGAAAGAATTCACAAGATACAAATTAACACCAACAAGGTGGATCCAGACTCCGCTATTCCTGGAGTAGAAAAAGACAGATGAATAATGAATAATGAAATAATCAGATAGTTAGATCATCTGTTACACTTGAGTCACACAAAGTGGCACCAAACTTCAGGGATCACAAATTATATAATGAAAGAATTTAATAATTACATCTTTAAATATGTAAGCCTTTGACCTTTTTTTGTATCATCAATTCCTGGGCAGATTTGCCAGGTATGAAACTATATGCTGTCATCACGCATTTTAAAAATGCCATCAGTTAATCGTCAGATATTCATACTGTCTTGCCTGATGAATTCTGTTGGCCTGACATCATCACAAGCGCCTGAATCTCTGTTGTAGTGCGGCAGGACATGAGATAATGGGCCCAATCCTGGCATAGCAGTAGTAGCCACAATGTTGATAACAGCTGAAAAGTGGGCTGCAGCAGGTGTATCACCAACATAGCTGAGAGAGATGTTCTTCTGTGTTCTGAGACGTCATCCTTTTGCCAGGTCTCAGTGATGGTACCAACCTCCTAGTGCCACTCCTTCTTCTCATGTTAGTTCACAACCGATGTGAAGATGTGGAGGAAGAGCAGGTAGTCAACACCCAGACCACCGCCCCGGCTTTGGTGAAGTCCTTGTACTTCTCGGTGGAAACCGTGCAATCTTCTGGACTCAATCACCCAGCATCCCTTGTACTCTGGGAGATGCATAGATCATTCAGAAAATGCTCTGCCCATGACTACAACTTTCCTAACCTTGTCTCTGACAGATTTTTGCACCCAAACCGTAATCGGTGATGGCACTGTCTGTCGTTTACATAATTTAAAGAATTAAATTAAATGAGTCAGTAATACCTAATTGTCACAATAAATAGGGGATGTAGCATTTTACTGGCAGGGAAGCATGGTCAGAATCCAGGCATGAAGGATGTCATCATCATCAAATGAAAAAATGAATCATAAAATGTGATGATATTGCACATTAACTCCACAAGAGGGAGCTTTACAGGTGGATTGTTGTTTACATTACTATACATATATTTACATTATCTTGGTGTTTAACACAGATTGTCAATTTAAATACATTAATTATGTAATTAGATGATCTGTGGCACCAGATTCCAGGTGTCATGGACGATATAATCATTGCTTTATATAATTAAATAATCAAATAATGAGTTCGTGTAACATCATCCACATCCCTATGTGGCTCCAAACCAGGCTCATGAACGATGATGTCGTGATTAATTTAAATATTTTAACAACATCATTGATATTAAGATGGTTTATAATAATTGCCTCGCACATCATGTCACCACAATCCACTGATCATGGATTATCTAATGTCCCATTTTAATGATCAAATAACAATATAATCAGAGGATGAAATAGTCTGCCATACTCCACACAATTGAGTCTCAGTTGGCTCCCACATTATTGTGGGAAACTCCCAGGTTTATCCCTTATTTAATCGCAGAGTTGGGTAGTAGCATGTTTAAATGCTGAACAGTCATTTTGTATGCAGGGTTTTTAGAAGATATCACATATTTATTGTTGGACGGCTTCCTCAAAAGAGATGGACTGAAATCCAACAATCCCTAAGTCTACTCTAACAAATGGATTATCACCTTCCTGAAGGAAGTCACCAATGGCAAACTCACTTTTGGATGAATAATTGTGTGTCTTACTATCTTTCATTCCTTAGTTTCACTTCTTAGGAGAGAGAGTATTCATAAACGGAAGACTTTATAATGTTTCTCCACAGACTATGTTCTCTGATGATTAGGTAATCTTGAATTTGGTAACCAGTAAAAGCTGTACGCACACTTCCAGAGGTGTGGCTATGACTTGTTTAGGCGAATCAAATGCTGTCATGAAAAGTTTTAGGAGATTGTTATCTTGGGAGACTGTAATGTCCCATGATAACACTTTCTCGAAGCTGCTATCTCGTCCTTGGCCCATGTTACCAGGATACAGAATACAAGTAGCGTTGCCAGGCAACATTTATGAACCACCATTCTGTCACATTCTAGTGCCCCTCCCGCATGCTAAAAGGAGTATACCTACCAATGAACTAACCTTACATCCTCACTGAGTTGCTCACAAAAACAAAGCAGGGCTCTTTCTTTTGAGTTCTACATATTTACCAGTCTCTCAAGCTAAAACATGCCTATAGTGACATAAGCATGAAAACGAAACCATCATTGTGCCATTCAAGTACAATCATTAGTACTTTAAACCTGTTTTCTATGCTTCCATTTTCTAATTTCTAGAACGGAAACAATACAATTAATCGCCTGTACCATTATCCTTTTCCCTTCATTGAAAATAAAATTAACTCCTCTGCATCCTCTTACCTTTAGAGGACCTTGATCCCATGGTTTTTCAGAGTTGTTTAGATTTGCCGGAGGCTGATGATTAAGGATTTTGAGCTGTGTCTTATGTTTCTTTCAGTCATTTTGGATTCCTCAATTGACTGTTCTCTATTAAGTCCTGTACCCCTCTTTCTAAGATGGTTATTTAGAGTTATTAATTGTTGGTGGTGTGTCATGTTATCAGTCCGACAGAGTTCATGAGATGAGATTCCCTGATCAGGAGATTATACAGTTATTCCGTTTTTAAAATCGGTGGTCACTGTGTCCTTCATGGGTCAGTTCTGTTGCAACCTCGCAGAAATTGATGATGCGAAATAGTACAGTTTTTTAAAATCGTGTAATCATCCGATTGTTAAAAATGTACTACTACGTAATCAGTAATCACTGTATGAGGCAGTGTCTCCCATTCTCTGGGCACTGCTTCTGGTACCGATCTGCTGCTGTGTCAATCCCACAGCAGCCACATGACGGATGACACCATCATTACTTATGCAATCAAGTAAGTCAATAATGGGATAGTCCTCCATACTTAACTTTCATAAGATGGAACCAAACTCCAGTGATTGTCAAGGAAGGAGTACTTAGATGATTAAATACTGCCACGTGATTAACTCCCATGGAGTAATGGCCCTACTCCAGTCAAGAAGAACAACATCTTCATCGATTCAAATAAGGAATATATAATGAAAAATGATTGAGTAATGTCATGGTGGTGCATACTTAAATCCCACATGGAGTAGTCAGACTGGTCTCTTCCTGGAATAATGATTTTTTTTATAAAATTAAATTGATAATTATTTAGCTGGCGTTTTATACTAACACTGACGAGATGGCACCAAAGTCCTAAAACTATCGCTGATGTAATGACCTATTTACAGAGCTAAATGATGAAGTAATGAGATGATATTACTTCGTCTACTCAAAAAATCTGACTCCAAAAGGGACTTAGGGTCCATAATATTACCTGTATTCCAAATATGTTAATTAAGTGATGAATTATTATTTAATTTCATAGTTTAACCGGTAAATAAGTAAGTATACTATTAGATGATGCGATGTTCTTGCACGATGGACTCCCCTAAGGAGGCTAAAAACTTTAGTGGTCACTGAATACATAATGACAGATTTTCATAATTCAATGAATAAATATTAATCTAGTGGATGGTGTTATATGCACGAAACCTAAAGATTGATCAATACTGAAGAGTCATTGAGTTCTTAATCATAGATTTGAACAATAAAGTGAATGAATGAAGAGATAATTTCTCATAATTCACCCCTAGACAGATATCAAAATGATATCAACATTGATTTAAATAAATAAATAATGAAATCACAAGAGACATTTTAACACCAACAAGGGGCTCCAGACTCCACTCTTCCTGGAGTAGAAAAAGACAGATTTAAATAATGAAATCATCAGATTGTTAGATCGTCTGTCACACTTGAGTCACACAAGGTGGCACCACACTTCAGGGTTCACAGATTATATAATGAAACAATTTAATAATTACATCTTTACATATTTAAGTCGTTGAACTTTTTCGTATCATCAATACCTGGGCAGACTTGCCAGATATGAAAGCGGATGCTTTCATCACGGATTTATAATATTCCATCAGTTATTCGTCAGACAATCATACTGTCTTGCCTGGTGAATTCTGTAGGTCTGACATCCTCACCGGTGCCTGAATCTCTGTTGTGTTGCGGCAGGACCTGAGGTAATTGGCCCATTCCTGGCATACCAGTAGTAGCCAAAATGTTGATATCAGCTGAAAAGGTGGCTGCAGCAGGGGCATCAACAGCATAGCTGAGGGAGAGATGTTCTTCCGTGTTCTGAGTCGTCATCCTTTTGCCGGGTCTCGGTGATGGTGCCGACCTCCTAGTGCCACTACATCTTATAGACATAGACCACAACCGATGTGAAGATGTGGAGGAAGAGCAAGTAGTCAACACCGAGACCACCATGCAGACCTTGGTAAAGTTCTTTTACTTCTCGGAGGGCACCATGCAATCTTCTGGACTCTATTCTCCAGCATTCCTAGTGGTCTGGAAGACGCATAGACATTCAGAACATGCTCTGCCCATGTCTACAAGTTTCCTAAATTGTCGCTCACAGATATTTGCAACCTAAAAATAATCGGGGTTGGCCTTGTCTGTCGTTTAAGTAATTTAAAGAATTAAATAAGTCAGTGATAGCTAACTGTCCCAATAAAGAGGTGATGTAGTATTTAACTGGCAGGGAGGTATGGCCAGACTCCAGTCATGAAGGATGTCATCATCATGGAGTCAATGAATCATAAAATGTGTAGATATTGCACATTAAGTCCACAAGAGGGAGCTTTACAGGTCTCTTCATGGAATGGAGGATTGTTGTCTACATAAGTATACAAATGTTTATATTATCTTGGGGATTAACACAGATTGTCAATTTAAATTCATTAATTATGTAATTAGATGACCTGTGGCACCAGATCATGTGTCACGAACGATATAATCATTGTTTTATCTAATTAAATAATAAAATAATGACTTCATGTAACATCATCCACTTTCCTAGGTGGCTCCAAACCAGGCTCATTAATGATGCTGTCGTGATTAATTTAAATATTTTAACTACATAATTGATATTAAGATGGTCTATAATAATTGCCTCCAACATCGTGTCACCGCAATCCACTGATCATGGATTATCTAATGTCCTATTTTAACAATGAAATAACCACATAATGAGAGGATGAAATGGTCTGCCATGCTCCACACAATTGAGTCTCAGTTGACTCCCACATGATTGTGGGAAACTCCCAGATCCATCCCTTATTTAATCTCAGAGCACAGAAGGAACATGTTTAAATGCTGAACTGTAATGGTGTATGCAGGGTTTTTAGAAGATATCACATATTTAATGTTGGACGGCTGCCTCAAAAGAGATGGACTGAAATCTAATAATCGCTAAGTCTACTCTAACAAACGGATTATCACCTTCGTGAAGGAAGTCAACAATGTCAAACTCACCTTTTTGATGAATAATCCTGAGTCTTATTATCTTTTGTTCCATAGTTTTACTTCTGAGGAGAGAGAGTATTCATAAACAGAAGACTCTGAACTGTTTCTCCACAGACTCTGTCCTCTGATGATTAGGTAATCTTGCATTTGGAAACCAGTAAATGCTGTAGGCACACTTCCAGAGGTATGGCTATGACTTGGTTAGGCGAATCAAATACTATCATGAATAGTTTTAGGAGATAGATATCTTGGCAGACTGTAATGTCCCATGATAACACTTTCTCGAAGCTGCTCTCTCGTCCTTGGCCCATGATACCAGGATACAGAATGCAAGGAGGGTTGCCAGGCAACATTTATGAACCAACATTCTGTCACATTCTAGTGCCCCCTCCCACAGGCTTAAAGGAGTATACCCACCGATGAAGTAACCCTACAGCCTCACTGAGTTTCTCACAAAAACAAAGCAGGGCTCTTTCTTTTGAGTTCTACATATTTACCCGTCTCTCAAGCTACAACATGCCTAGAGATACATAAGCATGAAAAAGAAAGCATCATTGTGCCATTCAAGTACAATGATGAGTATTTTAAACCTGTTTTCTATGCTTCAATTTGGTAATTTCTAGAATGGAAACAATACAGTTAATCGCCTCTATCATAATCCTTTTCTCTTTATTGAAAATAAAATAAACTCCTCTTCATCCTCTTACCACTAGAGGAGCTTGATCCCATGGTTTCTCAGAGATGTGTAGATTTGCATTAGGCTGATGATTAAGGATTTTGAGCACTGACTTATGTTTCTTTCAGTCATTTGGAATCCTCATTTGACTGTTCTCTATTAATTCCTGTACCCCGCTTTCTAAGATAGTTATTTAGAATTATTTATTGTTGGTGGTGTGTCATGTTATCAGCCCGACATTTCATTAGATGAGATTCCCTGATCAGGAGATTATACAGTTATTCCATTTTTAAAATCGGTGGTCATTGTGTCCTTCAAGGGTCAGTTCTGTTGCAACCTCGCAGAAACTGATGATGCGAAACAGTACAGTTTTTTAAAATCGTGTAATCATTCGATTGTTAAAAATGTACAACTGCGTAATCAGTAATCACTGTATGAGGCCGTGTCCCCCATTCTCTGGGCACTGCTTCTGGTACTGATCTCCTCCTGTGTCAATCCCACAGCAGCCACATGACGGATGACACCATCATTACTTACGCAATCAAGTAAGTTAATAATTAAATAGTCCTCCATACTCAACATTCATAAGATGGAACCAAACCCCAGTGATTGTCAAAGAAGGAGTACTTAGATGATTAAATACTGCCACGTGATTAACTCCCATGCAGGAATGGCCCTACTCCAGTCAAGAAATACAACATCTTCATGGATTCAAATAATTAATATGTAATGAAAAATAATTGAATAATGTCATAGTGGTGCATACTTAAATCCCACTGGAGTAGTCAGACTGACCTCTTCCTGGAATAATGATTTATTTATAAAATTAAATTGACAATTAATTAGCTGGAGTTTTAAATTAACACTGAAGAGATGGCTCCAAAGTCCTAAAACTATCACCGACGTAATGACCTACTTACAGAGCTAAATGATGAAGTAATGAGATGATGTTACATCGTCTACTCACAAAATCTGACTCCAAAAGGGACTTAGGGTCCACAACACTACCTGTATTTCAAATACGTTAATTAAATGATGAATTATTATTTAATTTCATAGTTTAACAGGTAAATAAGTAAGTGTACTATTAGATGATGCTATGTTCTGGCACGATGGACTCCCCTAAGGAGGCTAAAATCTTCACTGGTCACTGAATACGTAAAGACAGATTTTCATAATTCAATGAATAAACATTAAAATAGTGGATGGTGTTTTATGCGCGAAACCTAAAGATCGATCAATACTGAAGAGTCATTGAGTCCTTAATCATAGATTTGAACAATAAAATGAATGAATGAAGAGATAAGTTCTCATAATTCACCCCTAGGGAGATAACAAAATGATATCAACATTTATTTCAATAAATAAATAATGAAATCACAAGAGACATTTTAACACCAACAAGGGAGCTCCAGACTCCACTCTTCCTGGTGTAGAAAAGACAGATTTAAATCATGAAAGCATCAGATTGTTAGATCGTCTGTCACATTTGAGTCACACAAGGTGGCACCACACTTCAGGGTTCACAGATTATATAATTAAACAATTTAATAATTACATCTTTACATATCTAAGTCGTTGAACTTTTTCATATCATCAATTCCAGGGCAGACATGCCAGATATGAAAACAGAGGCTGTCATAACGGATTTTTAATATTCCATCAGTTATTCGTCAGATAATCATACTTTCTTGCCTGGTGAATTCTGTAGGTCTGACATCCTCACCGGTGCCTGAATCTCTGTTGTGTTGCGGCAGGACCTGAGGTAATTGGCCCATTCCTGGCATACCAGTAGTAGCCAAAATGTTGGTATCAGCTGAAAAGGTGGCTGCAGCAGGGGCATCAACAGCATAGCTGAGAGACAGATGTTCTTCTGTGTTCTGAGTCATCATCCTTTTGCCAGGTCTCGGTGATGGCGCCGACCTCCTAGTGCCACTACATCTTCTAGACGTAGACCCCAACAGATGTGAAGATGTGGAGGAAGAGCAAGTAGTCAACACCCAGACCACCATGCAGACCTTGGTAATGTTCTTGTTCTTCTCGGAGGGCACCACGCAATCTTCTGGACTCTATTGTCCAGCATTCCTAATGGTCTGGAAGACGGAAAGACATTCAGAAAATGCTCTGCCCATGTGTACAAGTTTCCTAATTTGTCGCTGACAGATATTTGCAACCTAAAAATAATCGGTGTTGGCATTGTCTGTCGTTTAAGTAATTTAAAGAACTAAATAAGTCAGTGATAGCTAACTGTCCCAATAAAGAGGTGATGTAGCATTTAACTGGCAGCGAGGTATGGCCAGACTCCAGTCATGAAGAATGTCATCATCATCCATTGAAACCATGAATCATAAACGGTGATGATATTGCACATTAACGCCACAAGAGAGAGCTTTAAGGGGTCTCTTCATGGAATGGACAATTTCTGGTTTACATAATTACACACATATTTACATTATTTTGGGGATTAACAAGGATTGTCAATTTAAATACATTAATTATGTAATTAGATGATCTGTGGTATCAGATTCCAGGGGTCATGGACAATATAATCATTGTTTTATAATTAAATAATCAAATAATGAGTTCATGTAACATCATCCTCTTCCCTAAGGTGGCTCCAAACCAGGCACATGAACGATGCTGTCGTTATTAATTTAAATATTTTAACTATATAATTGATATTAAGATGGTCTATGATAATTGCCTCCCACATCGCTTAACCACAATCCACTGATCATGGATTATCTAATGTCCTATAGTAATAATCAAATAACAACATAATCAGAGGATGAAATGGTCTGCCATTCTCCACACAATTTTCTCTCAGTTGCCTCCCACATGATTGTGGGAAACTCCCAGGTTCATCCCTTATTTAATCGCAGAGCACAGTACTAACATGTTTAAATGCTGAACTGTCATTGTGTATGCAGGGTTTTTCGAAGATATCACATATTTAATGTTGGCCTGCTGCCTCAAAAGTGATGGACTGAAATCTAATAATCACTAAGTCTACTCTAACAAACGGATTATCACCTTCCTGAAGGAAGTCACCAATGGCAAACTCACCTTTTTGATGAATAATCGTAGTCTTATTATCTTTTGCTCCATAGTTTTACTTCTGAGGAGAGAGAGTATTCATAAACAGAAGACTCTGAAATGTTTCTCCACAGACTACATTCTCTGATGATTAGGTAATCTTTAATTTGGTAACGAGTGAAAGCTGTAGGCACACTTCCAGAGTTGTGGTTATGACTTGTTTAGGCGAATCAAATGTTGTCATTAAAATTTTAGGAGATAGTTATCTTGGGAGACTGTAATGTCCCATGATAACACTTTCTCCAAGCTGCTCTCTGGCCCATGATACCAGGATACAGAATGCAAGAGGGTTGCCAGGCAACATTTATGAACCAACATTCTGTCACATTCTAGTGCCCCTCCCACATGCTTGAAGGAGGTATACCCACCGATGAACTAACATTACAGCCTCACTGAGTTTCTCACAAAAGAAAAGCAGGGCTCTTTCTTTTGAGTTCTACATATTTACCAATCTCTCAAGCTACCACTTGCCTATAGTGACATAAGCATGAAAACGAAAGCATCATTGTGCCATTCAAGTACAATGATGAGTATTTTAAAACTGTTTTCTATGCTTCAGTTTTCTAATTTCTAGAACGGAAACAATATAATTAATCGCCTGTACCATAATCCTGTTCCCTTCATTGAAAATAAAATTAACTCCTCTTCATTCTCTTACCTTTAGAAGAGCTTAATCCCATGGTTTCTCAGAGTTGTTTAGATTTGCATTAGGCTGATGATTAAGGATTTGAGCAGTGTCTTAAGTCTCTTTCAGTTATTTTGGATTCCTCAATTGACTGTTCTCTAATAAGTCCTGTACCCCGCTTTCTAATATGCCTATTTAGAGTGATATATTGTTGGTGGGGTGTCATGTTACGAGCCCGACAGAGTTCAATAGATGACATTCCCTGATCAGGAGATTATTCAGTTATTCCATTTTTAAAATCAGTGGTCACTGTGTCCTTCATGTGTCAGTTCTGTTGCAACCTCTCAGAAACTGATGATGGGAAACAGTACAGTTTTTTTTTTTAAATCGTGTAATCATTCGATTGTTAAAAATCTACTATTACATAATCAGTAATCACCATATAAGGCAGTGTCCCCCATTTTCTGGGCACTGCTTCTGGTACCGATCTTCTGCTGTGTCAATCCCTCAGCAGCCAAATGACAGATGACACCATCATGACTTACGCAATCTAATAAGTTAATAATTGGATAGTCCTCCATACTTCACTTTCATAAGATGGAACCAAACTCCAGTGATTGTCAAGGAAGTAGTACTTATATAACTAAATAATTGCACATGAGTAACTTCCATGGAGGAATGGCCCGACTCTAGTCAAAAGAACAATATCTTCATCGATTTAAATAATTAATATATAATGAAATATGATTGAATGATGCCATGGTGTTGCATTCTTAAATCCCACATGGAGTAGTCAGACTGATATCATCCTGGAATAATGATGTTTTTAAAATAATTAAATTGATAATTATTTAGAGGGCCTTATATAGTAACACTGACGAGATGGCACCAAAGTCCTAAACCTATCGCTGATGTAAAGATCTATTTACATAGCTAAGTGGTGAAGTAATGAGATGATATTACATTATCAACTCCCAAAATCTGACTCCAAAAGGGACTTCTGGTCCATAACATTACCTGTATTTTAAATACATAAATTAAATGGTGAATTTTTACTTAATTTCCTAGTTTAACATTTAAAGAAGTAAGTGTAGTATTAGATGATGTGATGGTCTGGTACAATGGTCTCCCCTAAGGAGGCTCAAAACTCCAGTGATCACTGAATACATACTGACAGATTTTAATAATTAAATGAATAAACCTTAAACAAGTGGATGGTGTTTTATGCGTGAAGCCTAAATGATTGCTCAATAGTGAAGAGACATTTAATTCTTAACCATAGATTTGAACAAAAAATGAATGAATAAAGACATAATTTCTCATAGTTAACCCCTAGAGAGATAACAAAATGATATCAACATTGATTTAAATAAAGAAATGAAGATAGAAAGAAAGATAGATAGATTGAGAGAAAGAACTCACAAGATACAATTTAACACCTACAAGTTGGATCCAGACTCCACTCATTCCTGGAGTAGAAAAAGACAGATTTGAATAATGAAATAATCAGATAGTTAGATCGTCTGTCACACTTGAGTCACACAAGGTTGCGCCAAACTTCAGGGATCACAGATTTTATAATGAAAGAATTTAATAACTACATCTTTAAATATGTAAGCCATTGACCTTTTTTTGTATCATCAATTCCTGGGCAGACTTGCCAGGTATGAAACTGTATGCTGTCATCACGCATATTTAAATGCCATCAGTTATTCGTCAGATAATCATACTGTCTTGGCTGATGAATTCTGTTGGCCTGACATCATCACAAGCACCTGAATCTCTGTTGTGGTGCGGCGGGACGTGAGATAATGGGCCCAATCCTGGCATACCAGTAGTAGCCACAATGATGATAGCAGCTGAAAAGTGGGCTGCAGCAGGTGTATCACCAGCATAGCTGAGAGAGAGATATTCTTCTGTGTTCTGAGTCATCATCCTTTTGCCAGGTCTCGGTGATGGTGCCGACCTCCTAGTGCCACTCCTTCTCATGTTAGATCACAACCGATGTGAAGATGTGGAGGAAGAGCAGGTAGTCAACACCAGACCACGATGCCGGCCTTGGTGAAGTACTTGTACTTCTGGGAGGGCACCGTGCAACCTTCTGGACTCAATCATCCAGCATCCCTCGTACTCTGGGTGATGCTCTGGCCATTTCTACAACTTTCCTAACCTTGTCCATGACAGATATTTGCACCCTAACCGTATTCGGTGATGGCACTGTCTGTCGTTTACACAATTTAAAGAATTAAATAAGTCAGTAATGGGTAAATGTCACAATAAATAGGGGATGTAGTATTTTACTGGCAGGGAAGCATAGCCAGACTCCAGGCAAGAAGGATGTCATCATCATCAATTGAGTCAATGAATCATAAAATGTGATGATATTGCACATTAACTCCACAAAGGGGAGCTTTACAGGTCTCTTCATGGAATGGAGGATTGTTGTTTACAGAACTATACAAATATTGACATTATCTTGGGGATTAACACAGATTGTCAACTTACATACATTAATTATGTAATTAGATGATCGGTGGCACCAGATTCCTGGTGTCATGGACGATATAATCATTGTTTTATATAATTAAATAATCAAATAATGAGTTCATGTAACATCATCCACTTCCCTAAGGTGGCTCCAAACCAGGCTCATGAACGATGCTGTCGTGATTAATTTAAATATTTTAACTACATAATTTACATTAAGATGGTCTATAATAATTGCCTCCCACATCGCTTCACCACAATCCAATGATCATGGATTATCTAATGTCCTATTTTAATAATCAAATAACAACATAATAAGAGGATGAAATGGTCTGCCATACTCCACACAATTGACTCTCTGTTGCCTCCCACATGATTGTGGGAAACTCCCAGGTTCATCAGTTATTTAATCGCAGAGCAGAGTAGTAACATGTTGAAATGCTGAACTGTCATTGTGGATGCAGGGTTTTTAGATGATATCACATAATTAATGTTGGGCGGCTGCCTCAAAAGAGATGGACTGAAATCCAATAATCACAAAGTCTACTCTAACAAATGGATTATCACCTTCCTGAAGGAAGTCATCAATGGCAAACTCACCTTTTGATGAATAATTTTGAGTCTTATTTGTCTTTTGTTCCATAGTGTGACTTCTTAGGAGAGAGAGTATTCATAAACAGAAGACTTTGAACTGTTTCTCCACAGACTACGTTCTCTGATGATTAGGTAATCTTGAATTTGGCAACCAGTAAAAGCTGTAGGCACACCTCCAGAGGTGTGGCCATGACTTGTTTAGGCGAATTAAATGTTGTCATGAAAAGTTTTAGGAGATAGTTACCTTGGGAGACTGTATTGTCCCATGGTAACACTTTCTCGTAGCTGCTCTCTGGTCCTTGGCCCTTGATACCAGGATACAGAATGCAACAGTGTTACCAGGCAACATTTATAAACCAACATTCTGTCACATTCTAGTGCCCCTCCCACATGCTTAAAGGAGTATTGTAAGGTGTACGGGTTTTTTCCGCCTGCCGCATCCCGGTCTTGTCCCGCAGCCGCGCCAGCCCCAAATAACACACAGAGACTCTATATTTGATACAATACTGTTGGCCCGGTTACTTGTTTCTTATCTGCTAGCTCTGCCTTAATTATTAACCCATTTCTGCTGATCTATGTATTTCTCTTACCGGGGAGCCGGCGGCATACTGCTTTCTCCAGACTCTCCATCTTGACTCCTCCTTCCTACTTCCTCCTTGTCTCCTAGTCCCTCCTATCTTCCTTTCCTATTGGCCAACAGTGCTTTATTATTAACCAGTATGAGAAACATACAGAATGACCTCTCCCATCATCTCCTCTTTTCTGTCTAAATAAAAAGAAGGGTTTTAACCTTAACATAGCAAAATATATTATACAACAGTTATCAAGTAAGAATCACAGTTAACAATATTTAGTCCATTAACATATAGCAAGATTTGAAGAAAATATTTCATCATCTATTCTAACTTTGTGTGTCTAATGTCTAAGTAACTTATCTTTAATCCTAACTAATGAAAAATATAACCATTACTATCTGTCTTTAACTCCTTCAAAGACCACAGAAGGATAGTATATAAACTCTAGAAATGACAGAAACAACTCACTGCCTGGTCACCCGAAGTTCTTTTGTAATCTTCCATCTTTAGCCCATAGGCCATAGTGTGTCTGACAGACTCTCCAGTAAAGCAGAAAACTTTATACTGTCTTCTTGTATTGGCAGTTTGTCAGTCACTTTTCTCTGTGTCCTGCATACTGTCTCGAAGACTCTTCCATGAAGCAGGATCTCTGTAGCAATGTCCATCTTGAATCAGCAGTCACTTTTCTGTGGGTCCTGCATGTCCACTTTATACAGCATAAAGTCAAACAGTCCAGACAAGAGCAGTACCTTGTCCAAATGGCTAGTCTTGCCATATTGGAAGTAAACTCCATAATGAGTTTCTTCAATGTCCATCTTCCTTTCTGACATAGGTGGTGTTACCAGGAGCATTTATGTCTCATTGTCAAGTAAAACCCTAAATCATTTTAAATGCCATATTCTGTAGGTCTTTGAAAGGTTTGAAGAATGCCTATCCATCTCAAATATACGTCTGTATATCTAGAAATACTAACTAACTTAACTATAAGTTCTAACTATCATAGGTAACTATCTATAATCTGTACTACATTATACATTACATTTCTAACTGAGCTCAATAAACACAATACCTAAACAAGAGGAGAAATATACATATCACCTTATTGACCTTAAATTGTATCAATAAATGAAAATCCATTCCAAAACAAAGTATTCATATCTATACCATAATTCCCTTTTTACCTTTAAAAAGAATTGGCTGTGATCATTAACCATTTATAAGCAAATCCATTTAAATGAAAACAAACATTTATAAACGATATTTGGGAATTTGGGCGTCGTTCTTTCCAAACTACTTCCTGCTGATAGGGGGCGCTGTCATGGGGATCCTAAGAAGATGCAGAAATCCTGGCTGTAAGTCTGCGAGGCTGCTTTGTCCAGCTGTTTTGAATGTAGGATCACCAGCGACTGTTTCAGGGGGCCTGGCTTGCTCAAACCACATTAGTCTGCAAGGAATCCACAGCTTTTCATTTTCTGTGGAAACAAAAATAGAAATCCTTTTCCCCAGTAACTTGTCCTTGAACTTAAATGTTGGAGTCAAAGCATTTTTAAAATATATAAATTGAATTAATCCAGCAGCATTTCCTTTATCAGTTGTTGTTATTTTCTCAGCAGTCAAACAATGTAGAGACAACACAATAGCATACAGTAACCAGATTCTCTCTGAGCTTTTCATCTTTACGTGGCTTTATTATTACTCTGTTTATTTTAATTTTATTTTTTTTTATTTTTTGACATAGGGTTTCACTGTGTAACTCTTATCTGTCCTGGAATTTACTCTGCATTCCAGGTTTACTTTGCAAATCACAAGAGATCTGCTTGCCTCTGTCTCCCAATTGCTGGGATTAAAGGCGTGTGCTACAACACCCAGTTCCTCTTTGTCTCTTTAAAACCATTTTTTTTTTTCATGTCTACGTATATTTTAAAACACACTGTAAACCTTTAGAGGTTTTTCTTAATATGAATCTGTCTTTACTGTAAATCTTTATCTTCGTCTGGCCACAAGTCTTTTATCTGGTAAACAACAACATTGCTAAAATGAAAGTCATAGCTGTGTCAGCCGCGGTTTACCAAAGATGGTGGCGGGTACTTTTAGCGCCAGCACGGAAAGCTGTGCTCACCGCCTTGGTCTGCGCTGCCACCCAGAAAGCATGCTGCCGGCTTGGAGATGTGGTCACTGCCATTGCCATCTCTCATACACACCAATAAATTGTTAGCAGAGTTATTTAAAAGCTGTGCGGTTTTTTGCCACTTAAGCTGAGTCAGGAACCTTCCCTTAAAGGAGCCGCGCGAATATCTGCTTGTCTCTAGCAAGTCAGAGTCCAACCGAGAAAAATGCTGTTACCAAGAAACCCTGCTTATTTCTGTTCTTTTGTTTCTACAACCCTTTTTTAACCTTTTGTTAAATTTTAAGTGGAAGTTCTTACTAGCCACGTGGGCGCCATTTGTAGCAGTACGGTTTTTCTGCCTGCCGCATCCCGGTCTTGTCCCGCAGCCGCGCCAGCCCCAAATAACACACAGAGACTCTATATTTGATACAATACTGTTGGCCCGGTTACTTGTTTCTTATCTGCTAGCTCTGCCTTAATTATTAACCCATTTCTGCTGATCTATGTATTTCTCTTACCGGGGAGCCGGCGGCATACTGCTTTCTCCAGACTCTCCATCTTGACTCCTCCTTCCTACTTCCTCCTTGTCTCCTAGTCCCTCCTATCTTCCTTTCCTATTGGCCAACAGTGCTTTATTATTAACCAGTATGAGAAACATACAGAATGACCTCTCCCATCAGAGTATACCCACCGATGAACTAACCTTACAACCTCACTGAGTTTCTTACAAAAACAAAGCAGGGCTCTTTCTTTTGGGTTATACCTATTTACCAGTCTCTGAACCTACAACTTGCCTATAGTGACATAAGCATGAAAACTAAAGCATCATTGTGCCATTCAAGTACATTGATGAGTATTTTAAACCTGTTTTCTATGCTTCAGTTTTCTCATTTCTAGAATGGAAACAATACAATTAATCGCCTGTACCATAATCCTGTTCCCTTCATTGAAAATAAAATTAACTCCTCTGCATCCTCTTACAATTAGAAGAGCTTGATCCCTTGGTTTCTCAGAGTTGTTTAGATTTGCATTAGGCTGATGATTAAGGATTTTGAACAGTGTCTTCTGTTTCTTTCAGTCATTTTGGATTCCTCAATTGACTGTTCTCTATTAAGTCCTGTACCCTGCTTTCTAATATGGTTATTTAGAGTTATTTATTGTTGGTGGTGTGTCATGTTAACAGCCCGACAGAGTTCATTAGATGAGATTCCCTGATCAGGAGATTATTCAGTTATTCCATTTTTAAAATCGGTGGTCACTGTGTCCTTCATGGGTCAGTTCTTTTGCAACCTCTCAGGAACTGATGATGCGGAACAGTACAGTTTTTTTTTTTTTAAATCGTGTAATCATTCGTTTGTTAATAATCTACTATTGCATAATCAGTAATCACTATATAAGGCAGTGTCTCCCATTCTCTGGCCACTGCTTCTGGTGCCGATCTCCTGCTGTGTCAATGCCACAGCAACCAAATGATGGATGACACCATCATTACTTATGCAATCAAATAAGATAATAATTGGATATTCCTCCATATTTAACTTTCAAAAGATGGAACCAAACTCCAGTGATTGTCATGGAAGTAGTACTTAGAAAATTCAATAAAGCCACGTGATTAACTCCCATGGAGGTTTGGCCTGACTCCAGTCAAGAAGAACAACATCTTCATCGATGTTAATAATTAATATATAATGAAAAATTATTAAAAAATGACATGGTGGTGCATACTTAAATCCCACATGGAGTAGTCAGACTGATCTCTTACTGGAATAATGATATTTTTAAAAAATTAAATTGAAAATTAACTAGTGGGCCTTTTATATTAACACTGATGAAGTGGCACCAAAGTCCTAAACCTATCGCTGATGTAAAGATCTATTTACATAGCTAAGTGCTGAAGCAATGAGATGACATTATATCATCAACTCCCAAAATCTGACTATAAACGGGACTTATGGCCCATAACATTACTTGTATTTTAAATACGTAAATTAAATGATGAATAATTACTTATTTTCCTAGTTTAACAAAGAAGTAAGTGTAGTATTAGATGACGTGATGGTCTGGTACAACGGTCTCCCCAAAGGAGGCTCAAAACTCCAGTGATCACTGAATACATAATGACAGATTTTCATAATTAAATGAATACACATTAAACAATTGGATGGTGTTTTTTGCGTGAAGCCTAAAAGATTGCTCAATACTGAAGAGACATTGAGTTCTTCATAGATTTGAACAAAAAATGAATGAATGAAGAGATACTTTCTCATAATTCACCCCTAGAGAGATAACAAAATGATATCAACATAGATTTAAATAAAGGAAGGAAGTAAGAAAGAAAGAAAGAAAGAATTCACAAGATACAATTTAACACCAACAAGGTGGTTCCCAGACTCCACTCTTCCTGGAGTAGAATAAGACAGATTTGAATAATGAAATAATCAGATAGTTAGATCGTCTGTCACACTTGAGTGTCACACAAGGTGGCGTCAATCTTCAGGGATCACAGATTATACATGAAAGAATTTAGTAATTAAATCTTTAAATATGTAAGCCGTTGACCTCTTTTTATATCATCAATTCCTTCGGAAGAATTGCCAGACATGAAAATGTATGGTGTCATCACGCATTTTTAAAATGCTATCAGTTAATCACACTGTCTTGCCTGATGAATTCTGTTGGCCTGACATCATCACATGCATCTGATTTTCTGTTTTGGTGCGGCCGGACGTGAGATAATGGGCCCAATCCTGGCGTAGCAGTAGTAGCCACAATGTTGGTAACAGCTGAACAGATGGCTACAGCAGGGGCATCACCAGCATAGCTGAGAGAGAGATGTTCTTCCATGTTCTGAGTCGTCATCCTTTTGCCGGGTCACGGTGATGGTGCCGACCTCCTAGTGCCACTCCTTCTTCTCATGGTAGATCACAACCGATGTGAAGATATGGAGGAAGACTAATTAGTCAACACCCAGACCACCATTCTGGCCTTGGTGAAGTCCTTTTACTTATCGGAGGGCACCGTGCCACCTTCTGGACTCAATCACCCAGCATCCCTCGTACACTGGGAGATGCATAGATCATTCAGAAATGCTCTGCCCATGTCGACAACTTTCCTAACCTTGTCCCTGAGAGATATTTGCACCCTAACGTAATCGGTGATGGCACTGTCTGTCGTTTACATAATTTAAAGAATTAAATAAGTCAGTAATAGCTAACTGTCACAATAAATAGGGGATGTAGCATTCTACTGGCAGGGAAGCATGGCCAGACTCCTGCATTAAGGATGTCATCATTTTCAATTGAGGCAATGAATCATAAAATGTGATGATATTGCACATTAACTCCACAAGAGGGAGCTTTACAGGTCTCTTCATGGAATGGAGGATTGTTGTTTACATAACTATAGACATATTTACATTATCTTGGGGATTGAAACAGATTTTCAATTCAAATACTTTAATTATGTAATTAGATGATATGTGGCACCAGATTCCAGGTTTTCATGGACGATATAATCATTGTTTTATATAATTAATTAATCAAATAATGAGTTCATGTGACATCATCCACTTCCCTAAGGTGGCCCCAAACCAGGCTCATGAACGATGCTGTCTTGATTAATTTAAATATTTTAACTTCACATTTGATATTAAGATGGTCTATAATAAATGCCTCCCACATCGCGTCACCATGATCCACTGATCATGGATTATCTAATGTCCTATTTTAATAATCAAATAACAACATAATCAGAGGATGAGTAGTCTGCCATACTCCACACAATTGACTATCTGTTGACTCCCACATGATTGTGGAAAACTCCCAGGTTCATCCCTTATTTAATAGCAGAGCAGAGTAGTAACACGTTTAAATGCTGAACTGTCATTTTGTATGCAGGGTTTTTAGAAGATATCACATATTTAATGTTGTACGGCTGCCTCAAAAGAGATGGACTGAAATAAAATAATCACTAAGTCTACTTTAACAAATGGATTTTCACCTTCCTGAAGGAGGTCAACAATGGCAAACTCACCTTTTGATGAATAATTGTGTCTTTTTATCTATTGTTCCATTGTTTTACTTCTTAGGAGAGAGAGTATTCATAAACAGAAGACTTGGAACTGGTTCTCCACAGACTATGTTTTCTGATGATTAGGTAATCTTGAATTTGGTAACCAGTAAAAGCTATAGGCACACTTCCAGAGGTGTGGGTATGTGTTGTTTAGGCGAATCAAATGCTGTCATTAAAAGTTTTAGGAGATAGTTATCTTGGGAGACTGTAATATCCCATGATTACACTTTCTCAAAGCTCCTCATTGGTCCTTGGCCCACGATACCAGGATACAGAATGTAAGGAGGGTTGCCAGGCAACATTTATGAACCGACATTCTGTCACATTCTAGTGCCCCTCCCACATGCTAAAAGGAGTATACCCACTGATGAACTAAACTTACAGCCTCACAGATTTTCTCACAAAAACAAAGCAGGACTCTTTCTTTTGAGTTCTCCAGATTTACCATTCTTTCAAGCTACAACATGCCTATAGTGACATAAGCATGAAAACGAAAGAATCATTGTGCCATTCAAGTACAATGATGAGAATTTTACTCTTGTTTTCAATTCTTCAATTTGCTAATTTCTAGAATGGAAACAATACAGTTAATCGCCTCTACCATAATCCTTTTCTCTTTATTGAAAATAAAATAAACTCCTCTTCATCCTCTTACCATTAGAGGAGCTTCAACCCATGGTTTCTCAGAGTTGTTTAGATTTGCATTAGGCTGATGATTAAGGATTTTGAGCAGTGTCTTATGTTTCTTTCAGTCATTTTGGATTCCTCAATTGACTGTTCTCTATTAAGTCCTGTACCCCGGTTTCTGAGATGGTTATTTAGAGTTATTTATTGTTGGTGGTGTGGCATGTTATCAGCCCGACAGAGTTCATGAGATGAGATTCCCTGATCAGGAGATTATACAGTTATTCCGTTTTTAAAATCGGTGGTCACTGTGTCCTTCATGGGTCAGTTCCGTTGCAACCTCGCAGAAACTGATCATGCGAAACAGTACAGTTTTTTAAAATCTTGTAATCATTCGATTGTTAAAAACGTACTACTACGTAGTCAGTAATCACTGTATGAGGCAGTGTCACCCGTTCTCTGGGCACTGCTTCTGGTACCTATCTGCTGCTGTGTCAATCCCACAGCAGCCACATGACGGATGACACCATCATTACTTACGCACTCAAGTAAGTTAATAATGGGATGGTCCTCCATACTTAACTTTCATAAGATGGAACCAAACTCCAGTGATTGTCCAGGAAGGAGTACTTAGATGATTAAATACTGCCACGTGATTAACTCCCATGGAGGAATGGCCCTACCCCAGTCAAGAAGAACAACATCTTCATCGATTCACATAATGATTATATAATGAAAAATGATTGAGTAATGTCATGGTGGTGCATATTTAAATCCCACATGGAGTAGTCAGACTGGTCTCTTCCTGGAATAATGATTTATTTATAAAATTAAATTGATAATTAATTAGCTGGCGTTTGATACTATCACTGACGAGATGGCACCAAAGTCCTAAAACTATCGCTGATGTAATGACCTATTTACAGAGCTAAATGAGGAAGTAATGAGATGATGTTACTTCGTCTACTCACAAAATCTGACTCCAAAAGGGACTTAGGGTCCATAACATTACCTGTATTTCAAACACGTTAATTAAGTGATGAATTATTATTTAATTTCCTAGTATAACCGGTAAATAAATAAGTGTACTAATAGATGATGCTATGTTCTTGCACGATTGACTCCCCTAAGGAGGCTAAAAATTTTAGTGGTCACTGAATACATAATGGCAGATTTTCATAATTCAATGAATAAATATTAAACTAGTGGATGGTGTTATATGCACGAAACCTAAAGATTGATCAATACTGAAGAGTTATTGAGTTCGTATACATACATTTTAACAATAAAATGAATGAATGAAGGGATAATTTCTCATAATTCACCCGTAGAGAGATAACAAAATAATATCAACATTGATTTTAATAAATAAATAATGAAATCACAAGATACATTTTAACACCAACAAGGGGGCTCCAGATTCCACTCTTCCTGTAGTAGAAAAAGACAGATTTAAATAATGAATGCATCAGATTGTTAGATCGTCTGTCATACTTGAGTCATACAAGGTGGCACCACACTTCAGGGTTCACAGATTATATAATGAAACAATTTAATAATTACATCTTTACATATCTAAGTCGTTGAACTTTTTCATATCATCAATTCCAGGGCAGACTTGCCAGATATGAAAACGGATGCTGTCATCACGGATTTTTAATATTCCATAAGTTAATCGTCAGATAATCATACTTTCTTGCGTGGTGAATTCTGTTGGCCTGACATCCTCACCGGTGCCTGAATCTCTGTTGTGTTGCGGCAGGACCTGAGGTAATTGGCCCATTCCTGGCATACCAGTAGTAGCCAAAATGTTGATATCAGCTGAAAAGGTGGCTGCAGCAGGGGCATCAACAGCATAGCTGAGAGTGAGATGTTCTTCCGTGTTCTGAGTCGTCATCCTTTTGCCAGGTCTCGGTGATGGTGCCGACCTCCTAGTGCCTCTACATCTTCTAGATGTAGACCACAACCGATGTGAAGATGTGGAGGAAGAGCAAGTAGTCAACACCCAAACTGCCATGCAGACTTTGGAAAAGTTCTTGTACTTCTCGGAGGGCACCATGCAATCTTCTGGACTCTATTGTCCAGCATTCCTAGTGGTCTGGAAGACGCATAGACATTCAGAAAATGCTCTGCCCATGTCTACAAGTTTCCTAATATATCGCTGACAGATATCTGCAACCTAATAATAATCGGTGTTGGCATTGTCTGTCGTTTAAGTAATTTAAAGAATTAAATAAGTCAGTGAGAGCTAACTGTACCAATAAAGAGGTGATGTAGCATTTAATTGGCTGGGAAGTATGGCCAGACTCCTGTCATAAAGAATGTCATCATCATCCATTGAAACCATGAATCATAAACTGTGATGATATTGCTCATTAACGCCACAAGAGGGAGCTTGACGGGTCTCTTCATGGAGTGGACAATTTTTGTTTTACATAATTACACACAGATTTCCATTATCTTGGGGATTAACACAGATTGTCATTTTAAATACATTAATTATGTAATTAGATGATCTGTGGCACCAGATTCCAGGTGTCATGGATGATATAATCATTGTTTTGTATAATTAAATAATCAAATAATGAGTTCATGTAACATCATCCACTTCCCTAAGGTGGCTCCAAACCAGGCTGTCGTGATTAATTTAAATATTTTATCTATATAATTGATATTAAGATGGTCTATGATACTTGCCTCCCACATCGCATAACCACAATCCACTGATCATGGATTATCTAATGTCCTATTTTAATAATCAAATAACAACTTAATCAGAGGATGAAATGGTCTTCCATTCTCCACACAATTTTCTCCCAGTTGCCTCCCACATGATTGTGGGAAACTCCCAGGTTCATCCCTTATTTAATCGCAGAGCACAGTAGTAACATGTTCACATGCTGAACTGTCATTGTGTATGCAGGGTTTTATTTAATGTTGGAAGGCTGCCTCAAAAGAGATGAACTGAAATCTAATAATCTCTAAGTCTACTCTAACAAACAGATTATCACCTTCCTGAAGGAAGACAACAATGTCAAACTCACCTTTTTGATGAATAATCGTAGTCTTATTATCTTTTGCTCCATAGTTTTACTTCTGAGGAGAGAGAGTATTCATAAACAGAAGACTCTGAACTGTTTATGCACAGACTGTGTTCTCTGATGATTAGGTAATCTTGAATTTGGTAACCAGGAAAAGCTGTAGGCACACTTCCAGAGGTGTGGCTATGACTTGGTTAGGCGAATCAAATGCTGTCATGGAAAGGTTTAGGAGATATTTATCTTGGCAGACTGTAATGTGCCATGATAACACTTTCTCGAAGCTGCTCTCTCGTCCTTGGCCCACGATACCAGGATACAGAATGTAAGGAGGGTTGCCAGGCAACATTTATGAACCAACATTCTGTCACATTCTAGTGCCCCTCCCACAGGCTTAAAGGAGTATACCCACCGGTGAACTAACCCTACAGCCTCACTGAGTTTCTCACAAAAACAAAGCATGGCTCTTTCTTTTGAGTTCTACATATTTACCCGTCTCTCAAGCTACAACATGCCTATAGTTACATAAGCATGAAAACGAAAGCATCATTGTGCCATTCAAGTACAATGATGAGAATTTTACTCTTGTTTTCAATTCTTCAATTTGCTAATTTCTAGAATGGAAACAATACAGTTAATCGCCTCTACCATAATCCTTTTCTCTTTATTGAAAATAAAATAAACTCCTCTTCATCCTCTTACCATTAGAGGAGCTTGATCCCATGGATTCTCAGAGTTGTTTAGATTTTCATTAGGCTGATGATTAAGGATTTTGAGCAGTGTCTTATGTTTCTTTCAGTCATTTTGGATTCCTCAATTGACTGTTCTCTATTAAGTCCTGTACCCCGCTTTCTAAGATGGTTATTTAGTGTTATTTCTTGTTGGTGGTATGTCATGTTATCAGCCCGACAGAGTTCATGAGATGAGATTCCCTGATCAGGAGTTTATACAGTTATTCTGTTTTTAAAATCGGTGGTCACTGTGTCCTTCATGGGTCAGTTCTGTTGCAACCTTGCAGAAACTGATGATGCGAAATAGTACAGTTTTTTAAAATCGTGTAATCATTCGATTGTTAAAAACGTACTACTACGTAATCAGTAATCACTGTATGAGGCAGTGTCCCCCGTTCTCTGGGCACTGCTTCTGGTACCTATCTGCTGCTGTGTCAATCCCACAGCAGCCACATGACGGATGACACCATCATTACTTACGCACTCAAGTAAGTTAATAATGGGATGGTCCTCCATACTTAACTTTCATAAGATGGAACCAAACTACAGTGATTGTCCAGGAAGGAGTACTTAGATGATTAAATACTGCCACGTGATTACCTCCCATGGAGGAATGGCCGTACTCCAGACAAGAAGAACAACATCTTCAACGATTCAAATAATGAATATATAATGAAAAATGATTGAGTAATGTCATGGTGGTGCATATTTAAATCCCACATGGAGTAGTCAGACTGGTCCCTTCCTGGAATAATGATTTATTTATAAAATTAAATTGATAATTAATTAGCTGGCGTTTGATACTATCACTGACGAGATGGCACCAAAGTCCTAAAACTATCGCTGATGTAATGACCTATTTACAGAGCTAAATGATGAAGTAATGAGATGATGGTACTTCGTCTCCTCACAAAATCTGACTCCAAAAGGGACTTAGGGTCCATAACATTACCTATATTTCAAACACGTTAATTAAGTGATGAATTATTATTTAATTTCCTAGTTTAACCGGTAAATAAGGAAGTGTACTAGTAGATGATGCGATGTTCTGGCACGATGGACTCCCCTAAAGAGGCTAAAAATTTTAGTGGTCACTGAATACATAATGACAGATTTTCATAATTCAATGAATAAATATTAAACTAGTGGATGGTGTTATATGCACGAAACCTAAAGATTGACCAATACTGAAGAGTCATTGAGTTCTTAGTCATAGATTTGAACAATAAAATGAATGAATGGAAAGATAATGTCTCATAATTCACCCCTAGACAGATAACAAAATGAGATCAACATTGATTTAAATAAATAAATAATGAAATCACAAGAGACATTTTAACACCAACAAGGGGGCTCCAGACTCCACTCTTCCTGGAGTAGAAAAAGACAGATTTAAATAATGAAAGCATCAGATTGTTAGATCGTCTGTCACATTTGAGTCACACAAGGTGGCACCACACTTCAGGGTTCACAGATTATATAATTAAACAATTTAATAATTACATCTTTACATATCTAAGTCGTTGAAATTTTTCGTATCATCAATTCCTGGGCAGATTTGCCAGATATGAAAACGGATGCTGTCATCACAGATTTTTTTAATATTCCATCAGTTAATCGCCAGATAATCATACTTTCTTGCGTGGTGAATTCTGTTGGCCTGACATCCTCACCGGTGCCTGAATCTCTGTTGTGTTGCGGCAGGACCTGAGGTAATTGGCCCATTCCTGGCATACCAGTAGTAGCCAAAATGTTGATATCAGCTGAAAAGGTGGCTGCAGCAGGGGCTTCAACAGCATAGCTGAGAGTGAGATGTTCTTCCGTGTTCTGAGTTGTCATCCTTTTGCCAGGTCTCGGTGATGGTGCCGACCTACTAGTGCCGCTACATCTTCTAGATGTAGACCACAACCGATGTGAAGATGTGGAGGAAGAGCAAGCAGTCAACACCCAGACCACCATGCAGACCTTGGTAAAGTTCTTGTACTTCTCGGAGGGCACCATGCAATCTTCTGGACTCTATTGTCCAGCATTCCTAGTGGTCTGGAAGATTCATAGACATTCAGAAAATGCTCTGCCCATGTCTACAAGTTTCCTAATTTGTCGCTGACAGATATCTGCAACCTAATAATAATCGGTGTTGGCCTTGTCTGTCGTTTAAGTAATTTAAAGAATTAAATAAGTCAGTGATAGCTAACTGTCCCAATAAAGAGGTGATGTAGTATTTAACTGGCAGGGAGGTATGGCCAGACTCCAGTCATGAAGAATGTCATCATCATGGAGTCAATGAATCATAAGATGTGTAGATATTGCACATTATCTCCACAAGAGGGAGCTTTACATGTCTCTTCATGGAATGGATGGTTGTTGTCTACATGAGTATACAAATGTTTACATTATCTTGTGGATTAACACAGATTGTCAATTTAAATTCATTAATTATGTAATTAGATGATCTGTGGCACCAGATCAGGTATCATGGACGATATAATCATTGTTTTATCTAATTACATAATCAAATAATGAGTTCATGTAACATAATCCACTTTCCTAGGTGGCTCCAAACCAGGCTCATGAACGATGCTGTCGTGATTAATTTAAATATTTTAACTACACAATTGATATTAAGATGTTCTATAATAATTGCCTCCCACATCGCGTCACCGCAATCCACTGATCATGGATTATCTAGAGTCCTATTTTAATAATCAAATAACAACATAATGAGAGGATGAAATGGTCTGCCATGCTCCACACAATTGCCTCTCAGTTGACTCCCACATGATTGTGGGAAACTCCCAGGTTCATCATCCCTTATTTAATCGCAGAGCAGAATAGGAACATGATTAAATGCTGAACTGTCATTGTGTATGCAGGGTTTTTAGAAGATATCACATATTTAATGTTGGGCGGCTGCCTCAAAGAGATGGACTGAAATCCAATAATCATTAAGTCCACTCTAACAAACGGATTATCACAATCCTGTAGGAAGTCAACAATGGCAAACTCACCTTTTGATGAATAAATGTGAGTCTTATTATCTTTGTGTCCATAATATTACTTGTTAGGAGAGAGAATTCATAAACAGAAGACTTTGAACTGTTTGTCCACAGACGATGCTCTCTCATGATTAGGTAATCTTGAATTTGGTAACTAGTAAAAGCTGTAGGCACACTTCCAGAGATTTGGCTGTGACTTGGTTAGGCGAATCAAATGCTGTCATTGAAAGTTTTTGGAGATAGTTATCTTGGGAGACTGTAATATCCCATGACAATTCTTTCTCGAAGCTGCTCTCTGGTCCTTGGCCCATGCTACCAGGATACAGTATGCAAGCAGGGTTGCCAGGCAACATTTATGAACCAACATTCTGTCACATTCTAGTGCCCCTTCCACATGCTAAAAGTAGCATACCCACCGGTGAACTAACCCTACAGCCTCATTGAGTTTCTCACAAAAACAAAGCAGGGCTCTTTCTTTTGAGTTCTACATATTTACCCGTCTCTCAAGCTACAACATGCCTATAGTGACATAAGCATGAAAAAGAAAGAATCATTGTGCCATTCAAGTACAATGATGAGTATTTTACTCTTGTTTTCAATTCTTCAATTTGCTAATTTCTAGAATGGAAACAATACAGTTAATCGCCTCTACCATAATCCTTTTCCCTTTCTTGAAAATAAAATAAACTCCTCTTCATCCTCTTACCTTTAGAGGAGCTTGATCCCATGGTTTCTCAGAGTTGTGTAGATTTGCATTAGGCTGATGATTAAGGATTTTGAGCAGTGTCTTATGTTTCTTTCAGTCATTTTGGATTCCTCAATTGACTTTTCTCTATTAAGTCCTGTATCCTGCTTTCTAATATGGTTATTTAGAGTGATTAATTGTTGGTGGTGTGTCATGTTATCAGCCCGACAGAGTTCATTAGATGAGATTCCCTGATCAGGAGATTATTCAGTTATTCCATTTTTAAAATCAGTGGTCACTGTGTCCTTCATGGGTCAGTTCTGTTGCAAACTCTCAGAAACTGATGATGTGAAACAGTACAGTTTCGTGTAATCATTCGATTGTTAAAAATCTACTATTACGTAATCAGTAATCACTGCATAAGGCAGTGTGCCCCATTCTCTGGGCACTGCTTCTGGTACCGATCTCCTGCTCTGTCAATCCCACAACAGCCACATGAGGGATGACACCATCATTACTTACGCAATCAAGTAAGTTAAAAATTGGATAGTCCTCCATACTTAACTTTTAAAAGATGGAACTATACTCCAGTGATTGTCAAGGAAGTAGTACTTAGATGATTAAATAATGCCACGTGATTAACTACCATGTAGGAATGGCCCGACTCCCGTCAAGAAGAACAACATCTTCATCGATTTAAATAATTAATATATAATGAAAAATGATTGAAAAATGACATGGTGGTGCACACTTAAATCCCACATGGAGTAGTCAGAATGATCTCTTCCTGGAATAATGATGTTTTTAAAAAATTAATGTGAAAATTAATTAGTGGGCCTTTTATAGTAACACTGACGAGATGGCACCAAAGTCCTAAACCTATCGCTGATGTAAAGATCTATTTACACAGCTAAATGATGAAGTAATGAGATGATATTACATCATCAACTCCCACAATTTGACTCCAAAAGGGACTTATGGTCCATAACATTACCTGTATTGTAAATATGTCAATTAAATGATGAATTATTACCTAATATCCTAGTTTAACAGTTAAGGAAGCAAGTGTAGTATTAGATTATGTGATGGTCTGGTACAACGGTCTCCCCTAAGGAGGCTCAAAACTCCAGTGATCACTGAATACATAATGACAGATTTTCATAATTAAATGAATAAACATTAAACAAGTGGATGGTGTTTTATGCGTGAAGCCTAAATGATTGCTCAATACTGAATAGACATTGAGTTCTTAATCATAGATTTGAACAAAAAATGAATGAATAAAGAGATAGTTTCTCTCTCACTATAAGTGTGTGAGGTTTTATATGAGCTTTGAGTTTTAGTAGTGTTTCTTTTACGAATGTGGGTGACTTTGTATTAGGGGCATAGATGTTCAGAATTGAGACTTTGTGTTGATGGATTTCTGCTGAGGTGAATGTGAAATGACCGTCTTCATCTCTTTTGACTAATTTTGGTTTGAAGTCTAACTTGTTAGATATTAGGATATCTACGCCTGCTTGGTTCTTATTTCCATTTGAATGGAAAATCTTTTCCCAACCCTTTACCCTGAGGTAATGTCTATCTTTGAAGCTAAGATGTGTTTCTTGTATGCAGCAGAAGGATGGATTCTGTCTTCGTATACGTTCTGTTAGCCTGTGTCTTTTTATAGGTGAGTTAAGAGCATTAATGTTGAGGGTGAGTAAGGACTGTTGAGGGAGATGATCATGTGTCTTTTCATTTTCAGTTTGTTTATATAGTGATATATTTGATATATTTTCCTATGTGAATCCATCCCTGCAAGCCAGAGATGAAGCCTACTTGATCATGGTAGATGATTTCTCTGATATATTCTTAGATTCGGTCCTCCTGTATTTTCTTTAGTATTTTTGCATCAATGTACACGAGGGATATTGGTCTGTAATTTTCTCTCTTATTTGTGTCGTTGTGTGGATGGGAATCAAGGTGATTATAGCCTCAAAAAAGAGTTTGTTAATGTACCTTCTGTTTCTATTGTGTGCAACAATTTCAGGAGTATTAATATAGCTTTTCCATAAATTTTTGGTAGAATTCTTCACTGAAGAAGACATCTAGCTCTGGGATTTTTTTATGTTGGAAGGCTTTTCTTTATTACTCCTACTTTGTTAGTTGTTATATGTCTATTCTTGATTTAATTTTGGTAAATAATAGTTATCCAGTAATTTGTAAATATCCTTTGAATTTTCAAATCTTGTGGAGTATAGGTTTTCAAAATATGACCTTAAAATTGTCTGGATTTCCTCAGTGTCTATTGTTACATACCACATTTTTTTTTCTGATTTTGTTAATTTCCATATTCTCTTTATGCTTTTTCGTAGGTTTGGATAAAAGTTTGTCTACCTTATTAATTTTCTCAAAAAACCAACTCTTTGTAGCATTGATTTTTTTGTTTTGTTTTCCTGTGTTTTACTTTATTGTTTTTTGGAGACCCCATTTCTTTTTGGCTCTGCTGCCTGTCCCACAACTATATCTTGTAGAACAGGGTGGTTTGAACTCACAGAGATAAGCTTCCATATGCCTCCTGAGCACCAGCATTAAATGCATTTGCCACCACCACCCAGGTATTGGTTATCTTTTTAAATGTCTTCTTTAAACATATTACTGTTTTTATCTCTATTTTTCTGCACTCCTATGTTTCTTAGATTTTACTTATTTCATTCCTTTTCTCAAGTAATGCTGATTATTTATTTCTGTGTAGAGCAAAATGTCTTCTAACTGTGGCTTGTCTTATGCTGTGTAATTTAGAATTGTTTTGAACTCCCAATCCTGCTTCTCCTGTACAGTGTTGGGAAGAAAATCCTACACTTCGTTCCAGTTGGGCCCTTGCCTGGTCAGGGAGAAGGAAAATAGACCAGAAAATGGGTGAACTCCCAAGATCTTTGATTATTGTGGGGTCTTATAAATGAAGAGGGATTTGTGCAATGATTGAGTTCATGTCCCACTTGGATACTGGTGGAGTCACAGTGAAGAAAGGGAGAGGCAGGATGGAAGCTGAGATTTCCTTCTTCAACAGTAGTTGAGGTGAGCAATGTGGAATTAGGTAATCGTTCCTAGATAATCCATAATTGTCTTGGTGGGCAGTTTCTTGGAATCAACAGATGAGAGCTATCAAGATTCTGGATAGCGTAGAGACCTTATTATGTATACAATTTGCTAAAATTACAGTATTCAGGCAAAACCAGTCTCAGTGAACTCTTCAGGACTATGTAACAGGATTGTTATTTTTTTGTGGGTTTGGATGTACAGTCTGAGAGAAAATGTTGGAGAAATCCTTAGAGTGCTCTAATTAAAACCCCTAGTCTCTGGCCATGAAGCTATTTTCAGCTTTTCAAAATATTTTTTTTTAGATCATAACTACATCATATCCACATGTACTTTTCTGCCCACAAACCCTACCATGATTACTCAATGTTCTCTAATTCACAGCCTGGTTTTCTTAAACAGGAGTTTAACATTAAACACAGTGAATATTGGAAGGTGGCATACATTTGGCTGCAGTATTTCCCAGCTATGACGTCAATGGTTACTGGCCAGGAACAATGAGTGTGTAACAAAATGTGCAGACAAAGGACAGTGTGATTATCATAATGAGCAGCTTGACTTCCAGTACAGTAGAAGAATGTTTACTAAAACATTCTTCTGCTGGGTGGGTAGTGCAGAGCTACAAGGACTGTACAAACTGAGTCATTGATTTCTGATTCCCTGGCAGTGGGCTGCAAAATTTTAGGTCCAACTGGGTGATCACAGGCAATGCTAGACTCTGAAAAGTTTTCTTTCCATGATTCTCTTTTCCTTCTGATCTATCAAGTTGTAAGGAAGAACACAGGTTACATCATTCTGAGTGTAGGGTTTTCAAAGCAGATCTGCTCAGATGTCATTTCTGCAAAATTTGTGTGGACCATGAGACAGACTAGTGTTCTTTTGGTCCATGTGGTGAGCTGGGCAGTTACTCTTGTCTGTTGAGCCGTCCTCTCCATGTGTTTCTTGGCTTGGGGGAGCCTCTGCAGCCCTGGCATGGGAAGATGTGCTGTTTATTATATAACTTTCCAGTGTGCACATGAATGCACTGTTGTTGGTGTACAGTGGGGGCTGACACTGGAAAACTGAAGGTCTGATTTCTTGAAGTTCTGAATATTCCATTCCACGTTCAAGTTTGCCTTATAAATATTTTAGAAAGTAGTAAAAAATGGTGATGTGGATGTCTCTCAGCAATACAAGATTATAATGTTTTTAATTCTCTGCTACCAAGAATTCCAATACTGTGTTGAGTGAAGTTTAATTCTAGAGTACAAAATGAGTCTTTGTTCTGCAGGGATTTCTCATATGTGTATGGTTTGGGGTAGGGAGTTAGGTGAAGGTCTTCATCTTGGGCTATAAATCACTTGGCAGGAAGCAGATTTTAAATTATTCTCCCATGTTGTTTGTGGAATGGGCATCAGTGGGGCTTGGTTTACCTGAATCCATAAAGGGGCATAAAGGTCTACAGAGCCATAGTAGAAGATAAGGTCCTTTTGCATAGAGAGCTCTAGAGCAGGGACATCCTATCTTTGGAATAGATATCCATAGCTGCAGGGTCAAGTGTTGAAGGGTCACTTTGACCTGATTTAATTGGGGTGTTGAAGTCTGTGTTTATTTAATCTCTTTACTCTTGGATTCATAGGTATTTGGATAACATTGGTCAAGATCACAATTTTTTTGGCTAAATTTCATTTGTACTTTATATTAATTGTTGATATATTTTGACCTTTGCTCTTGGGTTATTCTCCCTATCTCTTTTATTCTTTTACAAATAATATACTTATTTTATTGTTGTTGCTTTTTGGTAAGTATAAAAGTCATATTATGTCAGTTTGTGTATCGTGTTTTCATAATTCCACAGAGCTTTCTGAGTATTTCTAAAAAAAAATGTTACTGTGCCTCTGTAATCTGCATTTTGTTATTAATTGTTGTTCATTGTCATTGGATTGTATTCATTTCATGTTACAAAATTACCATATATAGCATCTTTAATTCTGATACTTCATGTTCCCAAAGACCATTATTTAGTTCTTTCTTTATTTTGCTTTTATTGTTAATCTGTGGAAGAGTTTTGGCTCATCAGATAAAACATGTTGTGTATCTTGGCAAGAGACTCAGCACATCTTTTGGGGGATGAACAGAGTTGAGATACTGACATTCAACTTCACATAATTATCTACATCCCATAACCTTTATACTTGCACAAGCCATTTTCTCTCAAACTCATACATAAAAAATATAGCAATAAACTTGATAAAATGGTAAAGATTAGTACAATCAATATTATTGCCATAAATTCTAGTATTGTACACTACAGTTTAGCTTTCACACACTGCACTTGAAATTGTAACGCTACTTCTAGCTATTCTTAATAATCAAATCCTGTATTCAGATATGCAATTAATGATGAAAGATCAGAGAAACAGAGCAGCCAAGCCCTAGCTCTCACTTCTACTGAATCCTCAGACCAAAGGGCTGGGCTATTCTGACCCCAGGATTCTTCCCTCAGAAAACAATGAACTTTTGTCTTCTTCCCCCTTATATTTCTCTCTCCTCCAACCATTTCTACCTCCCAAGTTCAGGGATAAAGGAATGAGGCACCACTTGTCTCTCTTTCTCTTTTAGACTGGATCAATCTGGTGTAGCCTGGGGCAGCCAAGAAATTACAGAGATGCACCTGATTATGTCTCCCAAGTGCTGGGATTAAAGGTGTGCTCCACCATGGCCTGTCATCTATGGCTATCTAATGCATAGGTCCAAACTCTATTTTTAAAGCAAGTTTGTTTTTGTTTAGATATGTTTATGGTTGAAGAACAGCATCGTTTCAGTCTGCCTCATGTAATGATCTGTGCAAGCTCTGCACATTGCATGGAGGGAGAAAAAGTTTGTACTTGTGCACTGCAGGAACAGATCTGGGTCTTCTATTGGTGACATTGGTAAGTGACATTGAAATCTGTGTCTGACTAGGCAGTGGTGGCTTTTGCCTTTGATTACAGCACTCAGGAAGTAGATGGAAGTGGATATCTCTGAGTTTGAGGACAGCCTGGTACACAGAGTAAGTCCCAGGACAGCAGAGCCACAAAGGGAAACTCTATATCAAAGACCAAAATAAATAAATAAATAAATAAATAAATAAATATTAGACAGTTAATCAAAAAAAGCTACAAGAAAACAAGAACAAGATTAATATTAATAATTAGGAAGGCATTCACCGGCACAGTTACTGAACAAGGCATAGGATGGCAGGAGCCACACTGGGAAATTCTGTCTCAAAAAAAAAAAAAAAAAAAACCAAACACCAAATAAGTTCCTATTTGAGAAGATCTCTGAAATGTCTAGGTATGGAGTAAAATCCAGGGCCAAAGGAGATGCTGGGATTGCTCAGTCTTTAAGCACACTGTACCCTTGAGGAAGAGCTCTTGTCAATCAAGCCACACTAGCCAATCAGGTACACTGAGCCAACCCACCAGTCTCATGTCTGAAAGGAGACTTCCTGGAGTCATGCTGCAGGCTTGCTTTTATATCAGAATAGCCACCAGAGGATTGATTGCTGCTCTGTGAGTGCTGCTGTGGGGAATGGAGGAGAACAGAAGCTTCAGCATGGTGAGTGACAGGATTGGGAGGGTGGGATGGTGAGTCATTAAGGTCTGTTTTGCAGGCCCTCCCTGAGGAGGCTGGGCTGGAATGTGCTGCCACATTCAGTGATCTGTTAGGCCCATTTTGGTTCTGGCAGCTTCCCCAACAAGGGTGCAAAACAGGATTGCTTTTCCATGTGGGCTGCTTCTGAGGAAAGGATTTCGAATATGCACCACGGGGAATAAAGTTCTTTGTAGTCAGCTCCATTATGCTTTTGGTGCACATGGATGGCTAGTTACCAAAGAAGGAGAGGTTCAGTTTGTGCAGTGCCTTCCAGAAGTTCTGCCCTTCACATCTAACATTTAAGGGTCAGATCCATGCGGAGTTATTATCATTTTTTTTCCATCAAAATATCTTTTCTTCTGTTGTTAAAAAATAAATAAAAAGGTCTTAATTTACTTATCGATCCCAGATCCCTCTCCCTCCCATCCTCCTATTTCCCCCAGTGACCTCACCATCCCATCCCCCATACATTACTCTAGGAGGCTGAGTTCTTTAGGAGGACTCATCAAAATCTGTCAAGTCATTTGGGTTTGGCCCAAACCCTCCTCCTTGTCTCTAGGCTAAGGGAGTATGTACATTTGTAGTTAATTTTGTGAATTTTATGTATGCTCTAAATGGCATTCTTTTTCTTAATTTACCATATATATATATATATATATATGTGTGTGTGTGTGTGTGTGTGTGTGTGTGTGTGTGTTTGTGTGTGTGTGTGTGTATTGTTTGTGTTATAGCATGATCTGGAATTTTCTATGTGGAGCAAGCTAGCCCCAATCTCATAGAGAACTTCCTGCCTCTGTTTCCTAAGGGATAGTTTAAAACTAATGGAAAATACTAACATCTGTAAATGGCATTCTTGTATTGGATTACATTCTCCCACTGAGCTGTGATGTAGAGGAGTGGAATTGTTGATATAAAGGATTTACCAATTCTTGCAATATAGTGACTCACGAAAAAATATTTAGCTGAGATAGTGCTATCCCCAAATTTAAAAAAAAAAAAAAATGAGTTGTGTGCTAACCAGGCATGTTACAGAATAGGATGATAAAATACAAATTTGTTCCCCAGGATACTCCAGATATTTGGATCCAAACCATAGCAATGGAGAAACCAATGATTTACAAACCGCCAAGGTCCACCTCCATAACTTTGAGTAGGGCTTTTACAAGTTGTACAAGGGTGCCTTAATGGGTTCCAATGAGCATTAGGTGCTGATGTGCCATAAACATCTATTTTCTTCTAGAGAAAAATCATAGCTCTGTCATGTGGGCAAGATGAGCCCAGGTGACCACTATTTGAAAAGAAAACAGTGATGTGTTGAGAGCTGGACAAAGCAAGCAAGACTTTCTGTTTAGGTTTTCATTCATGGAGAATGGACATAGATTCTTCTGAAACCCAGAGCCAATAACACCCAGGGTTTCTAGATATTAGGATTTTTCCACCAGGTCCTGAGCTATTGAGAATAAAGTAGCACTCCTCTTTAAAACAAGGAAGATGCTTGGGAGAAAATGCAATTATCTGGGGCCAGTGTCTTTGTGGAGGGGTTGTTTCAGATCCTGATAACACAACTCTTCCCACCACATGGAGCTGTGGTTAGTAGGCCATTGGCCACTGTGGGCTTAGTTGGTAATGTTTTTGGGAATCCCTGTGTTCCCCTTGGACTGTACTTTTTGAGTATCTTTCTCTTGAGTTTGTCCCATTGAATGGTAACTCCTGCTGACTTCCTAGAATCTCCCATTTCCTTCCATTTCCTGTTGGAAGTAGTATACAAGAAGCTATTCCTCATAAAATACATACTTAGAATATGGCATGGCTTAAGCAATACCTCCCTATCCCAGCTTTCAACATTTCTTGGTTTTGCCTTCCCTTCTTTTCTCATCTTCTGACACTTCTCCCTCAGAACCCGCCAGTAAATTATGACCTGCTTTTTCATATTCCTCCAGGACTATGAAGTAATTATGGTGCTATATTTTCTGTTGAAAGCTTATATTGCCTTACTGGCCCAACTTGCAGTATCCTGTCACCATTTAATTTCCTCAAAAATAAAATAAAGTAACACCAAAATAACCATCTGTAACCATCTGTTGTAGTTTCTCTCCTGTTTGTTCTTTAAACAGAAATGAACACAATTTGTCATTACAGACATATTTCTTTATTTATTTCTTAAGTCTGTGGGCAATGTCCTTATGTCCTCTTGATTACCCCTTCTTAAATTAAGTGACTCTATATCCTCAGTGGGTTTTTTGGGACCAAGCTTCTTAAAAACTTGATTTGTGGATGCCCCTTATTTTTTCGGATATATTTAATAAACAGAACTCATTAATTTGTAACATTGTTCATTAAATTAAAATATAATTCTCTGAATGGTCGCAGAATATTAACCCCATTTGCACAGAGATCTAGACTATGCGGTGTCTCTCTTTGAAACAAATATCAGTAGATGGAGGGTCAGAAGGAGAACAGTTTAGGCATCCTTTTGAGTTAATTTTGTTAGAGTCTGTGTATTTAAGTTCTGAACACATAGAATCATGTGTAGCTGGGTAACATTGCACAAGATCTCAGTTTACCTGGATGAGTTTCTCTTGGTTTTTTGACAAAAAGTTGACACTATTTAACTCTTATTGTTCTTTTCTTTTTCTCTTCCTCCCCTTTGTTCTTTCCCTAATATTGTATACCTCTCAATCACTGAATCACTGCATGGTTGTTGTAGGTAGGGAAGCCATGCTGTGTCAATATATGTACTATGTTTTTCATAATCCTATTGCGATTCTAACTGATTCCCATTTGCATGAATTTTTGTAATCAGATATCATTTTAGAGGGTGTCAGGAATATAGTTTGCACTGTATTCAAGTCATGTTGCAAATTTATCATATACAGAATATGCATACTAATGCATCATGTTCTCAATGATTATTTTTTTAATTTTTTATTTATGAACTCTGTTTTATTCATGTTGTTTTCAATCTGGAAATCACATTTACTCTTTTGCCCAAAAAGAACAATGGGTTTGAAGGTGACTCAGCACATATTCTACTTGGGGATGACCTGAGTTTAGAGGGCTTTATCCTGTTAGAGTAAGCACATCACTGTAGGGTCAGGCATTGATGATTCTTAGTCTCAGAATGATGCCCAGTGTGACAGACAACTCCCTGTTGCCTCTGAGTCATGCTGTAAGGACTCTAACCTTGAGGACTGAAGCAGCTTGCATGATGTCATGTTCCCTGCCATAACAGAAACTCTGAAATTTTAAGTGTGACACTTCAATTAAATGTTTTCTTTGAAAGTGTTGCCCTGGTCCATAGTGTCTCTTAAGAGCAATGAAAACCTAACAAACACATATGTTGGTTCTACGGCCTTGGTTATTTCTATGATAGGCTTTCCCTATCATACAAATTATTTCTGATGTGTTCTCAGTAGTGTTGTTCTGGTAACTTGCCTCTCCCTTTATGTCTGTTTATTGGGATTTCTTTCTCAGGGCTATATGCTACTTAAATGGCCAAGAAATGGTGCATGTGTACCTCTTATTCAGTTTACTTCTAATGTGACTGGGTGAACACATTATAATGTCCATGTGTAAAATAAGTGAGGGAAGCACCAGAATTATATGACTATAATGTCAAAGAAGTTTAAATTACAATGTGAGTATTATACTTCTTTGTCACCCATGTATGTGTTATTTTAGGATGCAGTGAGCTATGACGTTGTGCACATCTACTTCACTGAGGAAGAGTGGGCTTTGCTAAATCCTTCTCAAAAGTGTCTACAGAGATGTGATGCTGGACACCTACAGGAACCTCACTGCTATAGGTAAGACTGAAATTTCCATCATGATTTATAATATGGGACCATTTCTTGATTATTGATACTATTCTGTAATTTTGTTTGAGAAAAAGAAAAAATGGGTGAGTGAGGCATGGTTCCAAGGATCATTGAAGTTGATACTTAAATTTCGTACAATTTGCAAAAATACATCATATATTATCTGTTATTTCAGGCTACATTTGGGATGACCATAATATGGAGGATCATTGCCAAATTTCTAGAAGACATAGAAGGTAAAATTTCAAGTGCAAATTCATGCAAATTTGGCTCTGAAGATATTTTAATATATCCTGAATATTTTATTGAAGAGCCACAGTTAAAAAATTAAAAAGATTAAGAAGAGCAACAGTGAAAATAAGCACAGCTTAAAGTATAGTGATGATTCTTATTTTCTCACAGAACCATGTACCTCAGTGAAAAGTAGGTTTTCTGTGTTTGCAAGGCATTCATTTAAAATGAGAAGGAAACAATGCCTTAACAGATACAACCTTTTTAATTATAGCACCCTGAGGTCTATGCTGTACACATGCCAGTCTGTTTAGTTTCATAGTATACAGATATTTTAAACAGTATACATATTGCATAGGTGATAAATATATGTGCAATACCTTGTAAGAAAAAAAGTCTATAGTTAAGCAAGAATTACTTTTATATTTGTGACTTTTCTGTTTATTGAAAGTGTCAGTTCATGAGTATCAAGAAGGTTGTTGTGGAGAACTCTTAATCCCTATATCACATGTCTGTGAGGAAAAGAAGGTTAAAGTGTGTGGATGCAATATGTAAACCTTTTATTTGTTAATCTTACTTTAATAAGTATATTATATTTTGAGTCAGGTAGTTGTTGCCCATGCCTTTATTTCCAGCATTCATGAAGAAGGGAAAGGTGGACTCCTTAAGTTTGTGACAAGTCTGGTCTACAAAATGAGTTCCATGCTAGCCAGGTCTACACAGAGACATTCTATATCAGAAAACCTACAAAAAACGCAAGCCAGGTGAATTTAGATTATGCAAAGGAGCAACATACATCTCTATCTTAGGACAGTGAAAAGAAATGAAAGATAATTTGTAGTCCCCACTTTTAGTATATTTGTTGAGTGTGAAACAAGTTTAAAAATCATCAGTATTCCTACATCATCTGAATGATATCAACAAACTCACACTGCAGTAAATCCCTATGACAAATGGTATGCTTGAAAGCTTCCATTTGTACTGGTATATTCTGCCTATGTAGTATGATTTATACTATGGAAAAACTGATAAATGCAATAATTATGTCAAAGCCCTGAGTTGGTCCAGTTCATTTCAATTATGTGAGAAATCTCATGTAAATAGATGACATAAATATGTGCCATGAAATAAAGGCTCTTACTGTGAACAACAGGTATCTTCAATGAAAACAACAATACTTCATGAGGTAAGCATTATGAATGTAAAACTCAAGATCTGATTCTGGTTACAATTAGGCACAAATTATCAATTTATTTTACATATGTACTGTTTCTTTAGTATCATGCATGTGGTAAAGTTTTATATATTCTACATATATTTGCAGGAATGAAGGAAACCATAAGGGAGTGAATCCTGTGAATGTACGCAATGAATGTGTGAAAACCTTTGTATGTTACAGGCATCTTCAAAGGCATGTAAAAATAGAAACTGCAAAGAAACCTTATGGAAGTCTTCAGTATAGAGAATTCTTTGCATGTCACAGTTTCCTACAACTCCATGAAAAAGCATACATAGTAGAGAAAATCTATGAGTGTAATCAGTGTGGTAAAGCATTTTCAAGTAATTGTCACCTTAAAAGCCATAATAGAACACATACTGGAGAGAATCCCTATGTGTGTAATCAATGTGGTAAAGCTTTTTCACAACACAACGATCTGGTATGTCATAAAAGAACACACACTGGAGAGAGACCATATGAATGTAATCAATGTGGTAAAGCATTTTCAACTAATTCTCAGCTTAAAAGCCATAATAGAACACATACTGGAGAGAAACACTATGTGTGTAAACAATGTGGTAAAGCTTTTTCACAACACATCCATCTGGTACGTCATAAAAGAACACATAGTGGAGAGAGACGTTAGGAATGTCAACAATGCTGTAAAGCTTTCACAACACATGATGTGCTTAAAAGTCATATAGGAATATATATTGGAGAGAAACCATATGAATGCCATCAATGTGGTAAAGCCTTTGCACATCCCACAACTCTCTTAAATCATAAAAGAATGTACACTTGAAAGACACTGAATGTAACCCTCTCTATGTACCATTAGTCTTTATAATCACAAAAATACCATAGAAACCCTGTATATGTACACATTTTCTCAAAGTTGTGAACTTTGCTTATCCAATGATCTTTGAGGGCCTAAGAAAACTTATGGAAATGAGTCTTACTAGAAAGAACTGGTACAATTTTCAGCCAAAACACATTCAGTTACATAGGAATCTGGCCATAAAAATATGTGACAAGTGTGAACAATCAGTTCAAGCACTCCAATGTCTCTGTTTTGTTCTCTAATGCAAACGCATTTGGACAAATGTCCTAGGAATTCACTGATTAGGGAATCCTGTTTCCTCTTAACACTTGTCTTTACTTACATAAAATCCTCATTCAGAGGAATTGTTTTCTCTAATCCCAATCCTTTATGCTTGCTTTCTTTACATGAAGCAATTCATATTGTAGGAAATCTTTGAAGAATTTAAGACCCTTAACACATGGGATACAGGTATGAGTGCTCACAAGAGAAAATGTTCACATATGAAAATCTGTTTAGAGATTTGATTTAATTTTAATTATGTGATGTCAGTGTGTGAGTTTGTGACTGTTCATGGTTTTTGAAAATAAGGTTCCCTTGAAAATACAGTATGTATTTTCATACTACACTGCAGTAAATCCCTGCAGTAGGGGGAACTACAGTATGTTCTAAGAAAACTGATAGGTCATGGTAATGAACATTGCATAATTTTGTTCATCTGTTTCTCTAATCCTGTACACATTTTAAGTCCTTTTTTATCATCATATCAGGTAATAGGGAAGAACTCATGGAAGAGAAAACCCATATCATGTAAAGAATTTTGTGAACATGTTAGACATAATACTTGATTTTAGTCTTAATAAATAAAATAAATTCACGTGCAAATGTGGTGTTAATAAGTGTACTAGACCAAACACAAATGATAAATGAGGATATTATTGGGGAACAACTTACACAGATGATAATAAAGACCTGTGGAGGCGTTCCAGCTCAGAAGGATGCAGTCACTGTCCTTCTGCCTTCTGATTGGATGTGCAACATAGGAGAGAGAAGTGAGGGACAGAGAGATGGAAAGGGAGTGTGAAATTGAGTGAGGGAGAGTGAGAGAGTTACAGACAGATTGGGAAGGAGAGAGGGTCCACCCCATGGTTCTCCAATTTCTGTTCATGTACATAGAACCAAACGCAGTGCCTAAGAAATAACTTCATGATATGATCTGAGAAGAAAGCCTGGATTCACAAGAACCCCACCCCCAAATGGTGGTTCCACTAGAGGATCTGATTGGTTCTTACAGCCTAAGTGACAGGACCAGTTGAATAGAAGATACACAGCTGCTTGGGAGTGGGCAACCAAATAATCGCATCATTTGTATACAAATAGAAGCCAGCAGGGCTTCGACCTAAACAACACTGAGTCCCTGATGTTGGCACATTGGTCTGAGTCTGGCTTCTTCCTGCTGGCAAGGGACAATGTGTGGTTGGGAAGTCAGGTGTTGGTGGACTTAGCAGAGGTGTGGGTAGAGATGTTTTCCCTTAGCTGCTATTCTGTATACCTCAAGCATCTGTTCCTTGAGTAGGTATATAAGGAGGATTGAGTGAAGCTTCAGCCATAACAGTGAGTTGCAGGTAGCACCATTCTGTTCCCCAACCTCAGGGTAAATAAAGGAAGCTTTCCTCTGAATTTAGACTCTGCCTTTAAAAAGCTGCCATTAGAGGCTCGATAAGGGGGTGTGCCGGATTCATGTTTGTACCCCACTTTGGACGCCCACACCTACCGTGGAATTTCCCATGGCCCCCATGCATGATCACCTTTTAGTTTTATCCTAACATTGAGGCTAGAGAACAAAGAGATATCCACCATACCCATACCCAAGATAAGTAGACATTGAATTTAAAGATTGGAGGCTAAGCCGATAAGTGGGTAAATGTATTTCACTTATTGACCTGTCTTTGTCAAAAGGCAATTTGGAGTAGAGGGAGGATGTGAGGATTCAACTCTTTGCCTGACTGACATTCAAAGTGCTTACCTGAATTTTAAATTTTCTTTTAGTTCTTGAGTTGATCGCATTGCTCATCTGGAATTCCTGCCTATAACTTTACTGTCTTAGTTTTTGTGGTAGCTGAGTTTGCTGGATCTTGATTATATGTACCAACTACTCAATTTTAAACTGAACTTGTAGAGAAAGATGACACTTGTCATATACATGTCAGGGTTAGGGATTGATTTTTTTCTTAAACACTTTAGAGGATTTCCCTGTGTTGTGTGTGTATGTATCTTATATATGTTTTGTTCCTATTTAAAGGTGTCCGCGCATCTTTTTTTCCAGTAGGAAAATACTCTCCCAATTGAAATATCTTTACATTTTCAAAATATTTAGGTTACAGCGTGTTAAATTCTGGTGTCTAATTATATGTATCATAGATAATAAGGTTTTGATTTGTTCTGTTTTTGTCTGCAGTTTTTGTGCTTGTCTGTGGGTTCTTTCCCTCTGTACACAAGATTTCGTGTAGTGAACACTGATCTTGAAATCTCTATTAGCAAAAGAGTATCTTACAGGCCTGATTCTCCTGCATCCACCTCTACGTCCTAAGTGCTGGGTTGCAAGTGTGTGTCACTGTGCTTCTCACATTTCCTTGTTTTTTTGATTTTTTCTGTTTTGAGAGAGTCTATCTATGTTGCTTAGACTGTCCTCATTTTATGAATCAAACAAACTCAACAAACCTACAGGTGTTTATTGAAAAAGGGAGTGAAGGAAAGGGTACGTGTTTACCTATTGGTGGCAGCAATAGAAAGAGAGAGAAAACTGGCAGGAGTTACTTGCTTATAAAAAGGGAGCAGTTTAGAACTAGGCTCTGCAGTTGTGGCCATAGAAACTGGATTCATGGAGGTTTCATTGCCCCAGGTCCTTGTAGCCTCTGCATGCACAGTCTTTATAGGGTCATTTAATGAATGCATGGCGTAGCAATCTAAACTTTAACAGCCTTTGAGATGTCATTGTAAAGTGTTCATTTCTGAAAGACAAGTCCAGGAGGCAAGGGAAGGTTTTCTATAGAAAGCAGAGAAGATCGATTCCAGGGCTTGGAAGGAACCTGAGCTTTAGAGAAGCCTGTGACATGGAAAGGTTTCATAAGAAGAAGATACTGGCCCTGGAGAGGACTTGTATGGAGTGACAGTCAGGTGCTAAGGAGAAACCACCAGGGCAGGAAGAGGAGATTTTGGGAGTAGGAATAGGGGCAGGTTGCCTAGGGGGAGGGAGACTCCAATAAATCAATCATTATTAGGCAGCACATACTTTTCTGTGTGTTATCATTTCCCCTGTTATTTACAAAACATTCATATTATAAAATGTTATAAAGGACTCTAGCTGTAAGTGTGGTGACACAGGCCTTTTAATTCCAGCACTCAGGAGGCAGAGGGAATTCTTTCTATTTGAGGCTAGTTTGGTCAACAAAATGATCTTCAGGACAACCTGAGATTCAGAGAGAAAACAAGTCTAGAAAAGCAAACAAAAAACCACTGCAAGAAACATCTTTTTATGTATCCCTCAAAATGATGAACAAAATACCCCATGTGTCCTAATTGTCTTCCTACTCTTCAAGCCTTGCCCTAAGGATTTTTTTTTTTTTTTTTTTTTTTTGCAATTTCTTGCCAGTGGGGGAAAATGTTTGCATTGTGTCTGTCATGTACAATAATTTTTGCATGGGATTTCCTATTTCCTGGCTGATTATTCTTTTCTCCACCAAGGCGTGTTTCTGGTGCACAGTGTTATTAAACTTTAATAAGCATCGCTCAAGTCTTTCTCACCTTGTTGTGTGTACTGACATTCCCACATAGTGTGTGTGTCTGTGTGTGTGTGTGTGTGAGTGTGTGTGCAAGCATGCAGGTGCGTGCATGCGAGGGTGTGTGTGTGTGTGTGTGTGTGTGTGTTTGTAGAACAGAAGACAACTTTTGGGGACTATTCTCCCCACCATGAATCTCAAACATTTAACTCATATCCTCTAGATTGGATTCTGAAAATGATTTTATCCCAATTTCCCTTTCTAATCTGGCCTGTTTGCATCTTGATACGTTGTTGAGTTTATTCTTTCATAACTTTTAATAAAAATATTTGCTTTTGTTTTGTGAATTGTGTCTGCATGAATGTATACAATGCCTATGACTTCCTGAAGAAGAAACAAAAGAGCACTGGATTACATAGAGCTGGAGTTATAGGCTGTTATAAGTCAATAGACATGGATACTGGGAAATAAACACAGGTATTTGACAATAGCAGTAAGTACTCTTTGCCTCAGACCTAGCTGTACTATTCCTAATTCATATTTGTAATTAAAATGTTTTTTCTTGTATAATTTTAATTACATGGTTTTTATTTTTGTTTTGTCTTTGTTGTCAAGCACATGCCTGTGCACATGTGCTACCACACAGACTTTAACAATCCAAGGAAACTCTCTGGAGATGGTTATAGCTTCTTTCACTTTGGGTCACTGGAATTTAACTCAGGTTGTCCAGTTTTGTGAGAAGTGCCATTTCCCAATGATCTACCTTAAAGGCCAATAATTTTAAATTTTGGTTTAGTTTAAATACAGAGTATAGGGTTTCATCCTGGCATCTTTATATACGTGTGATTATGTGCTTCCTTGTTTGTTTTCTTCCCAAAATACTCTCCTCTTTGACCCTCCCCATCTCTAAGTGATTCCATTTCTTCTCCCATGTACTTTTAAAACATATTTACTAGTTTTTTCAAGTAAACTTTGCAAGTTTGCAAGTAAGCTTGTTGAGTAATTTTTGTATCTATCAAAATAGGCTTCAAAGAAAAATTAATCAAAAGAGATGGGAAAGAACAATTCCTAATCAAAGGAAAACTCCACCAATATGACATTTGATATTGCCCCAAACACAAGATCAGGAAATATACCCAAGAGGATTAGACAGCAAGAAGCTATTAAATCAGGGTTAAAATTAACAAAATAGAAACAAAGAAAAATAAAATTATTCAAAGAAAAACATATTTTTGGAAAAATCAACAGATGGACGAAACATTATCAAAATTAACTTAGAGATACAGCGATAATATAACAATTAATAAATTCAGAAATTAAAAGGGGACATAACAGTAATCAACAACACCATAGAAAATACATTAAAAACACATCATTCACCCAAAGTGGGAATAGTAAAGAAATACATATTTTTCTTGGTAGGTACCACATATCAAAGTTCAATGAAAACAGCATGGAGAAATTAAATAGAGACCTATTACCCATAATGAATCATTCCAAGCCTCTCAACCAAAAATAAATAAATAAATAAATAAATAACAAACAAAAGCTGAGTGCAAGTTTGTTTTGCCATTGGATTTTACCAGACTCAAAGAAGAGTTACAAATGGTACTCCTCAATGTATCCCATGATATAAAAACAAATGTAACTTTACCCAATTTATTTTATGATGCCACAGGTACACAAATATCCATGTGATCAGGCTCTTTTTTCAAATAATCATAGATAATTTATGTCAGATGCTACTACATCATATATCTTGAACCTAATGCATGGTACAGTGGATATTTGTGTTTCTGGATAGCCCTTAACAATTTGAATATTTCAACCAGGTTGACAGTTTCTGGGGATTCCAATTTCAAAAATCCATAGCAATTCTGCCTGATGACCATGAGATCATTAACCAAACTCAGCACAAATGTCCAGAGCTGTGGGAAATATAAAGATAATTAGAGAACAATTTCTCTCATGAACATAGGTGAACAAATAAAAATCCTTACAAATAGATTCCAAGAACACTATAAAAAGATCGTGCAATCCAATAAAGGAGGCCTCATTTGACGTAGGTTGTAATAGTACATCTACAAAAAAACAGTAAATATAATCCTCTATAAAAGAGGAGAGAGAGATAAATTCAAAGTAAGGCTGATAAACCTGGACAACAAGGCAAGGTTATAAACTCTATATCTACTCAATATTCTAATTGAAGTACTAGTTAGAGCAATGAATCATTGAAAGTTATCAATGGAATATAATTTGGAAAGGAAGATGCTGGACTATTATTACTTACAGGTACACATCAACGACATTAAAACTCAGCAAGGGAAGAACAGGTGATAAACACTTTCAATACATTGACTAGGTAGCACAGTAACAATAAACCAACCAACCAACCAACCAAACAACAAATAAATAGTAGTACTTCCATGTAAAAACAACAAACAGCCTAAGCAAGACATAAAGGAAACAGCAGTCATCACAACAGCCTCAAATAATATAAAATATGTTCAAGTAATTCCAATAAAGCAAGTGAAGGAATGCATGTGAAACACCTTTAAGTATATGAACAAAGAGTTTGAAGAAGATATGAGCAGATGTAAAGATTTCTAGTGCTCATGATCAGTAGCAATAACCCAGTCAAAAGGCCATCCCTCTAACAACAATTTACAGATTCACCACAATACCCATAAAAATTACAACAAACTTCATTAAAAACTTAGAAAATACAGTTTGTATTTTCATATGAAAAACAAAAAGCATAGGTAAAACAACTCAACAGTAAAAGAATAGCATGGCTCTGTCCAGAAAGCAAACATGTTCAACAATGGAATGAATTAAAGACCACGGCATATAATCAAAATACAGGTGGACATTTGAATTCTGATGAGGAAATTCAGAAATAAAAAATGGAAAAACAAAACAATAGCACCTTCAAAAATGGTGCAGGTAAAACTGAATTTTTATATGAAGAATTGAAATAGATTCATTTACATCCACCTGCACAAGACTCAAGGCCAAGTGTGTTAATTTTCCCAACACAAAATCAGACACACTAAAACAAAAACAAGACCAAGTGTGGAAAACTGGCAAAGGAGACAACTTCCTGAACAGACCAACAATTAATAAATGGGACCTCATAAAACTGCAAGGATTGTGTAAGACCAAGGACACTTAACTGTGAAAGCAATGACATCATGAAAAAAAAAATTGATTTCCGCAGTTCCTAGTGCTAATGTCAACTACAATAAAAGCATGGAACAAAACTCCTTCTTCCCCCCTCCCTTTTTGTACTGTGACCACCATTGCATTGGTCTGTGAACTCAGTTCATACACAGGTCCCTGTTCATGGGTAAGTCCCTCATAAAATCAGAGAGATTAGAAGAAACACATATCCTGTGGTATCTATTTCACAAAACAATGAGTGTCCTGCCTGGAAGCAATGCAAAACTGTCTACCCAGGACAAACCACAGTATACATAATAAATAAATAAATCAATAAATCTTTTAAAAAAAAAAAAACAAAAAAAAAAAAAAAAAAAAAAGACAGTATGCAGGGCACGGAGTAAAGTGACTGACAAACTGCCAATACAAGAAGACAGTTTAAAGTTTCCTGCTTTACTGGAGAGTCTGTCAGACACACTATGGCCTATGGGCTGAAGATGGAAGATTACAGAAGAACTTCGGGTGACTGAAAAGGCAAGATGTCTCTGTCATTTCTAGAGCTTATATATTATCCTTCTGTGGTCTTTGATGGAGTTGAAGACAAATAGTTATGGTTATAGTTTTCCTTAGTTAGGTTTAAAGATAAGTTACATATAGGACTTTAGATTCACAAATATAGGATAGATGATAGAATAGTTTTTTTTGTCTTGCTAAATGTTAATGGACTAAATATTGTTAGCTGTGATTCTTATTTGATAACTGATGTGTTATATATTTTGCTATGTTAAGGTTAAAACACTTTTTATTTAAACAGAAAAGAGGAGATGATGGGAGATGCCATTATGTATATATGTTTCTCATACTGGTTAATAATAAAGCACTGTTGGCCAATAGGAAAGGAAGATAGGAGGGACTAGGAGACAAGGAGGAAATAGGATAGGAAGGAGGAGTCAAGATGGAGAGTCTGGAGAAAGCAGTATGCCGCCGGCTCCCCGGTAAGAGAAATACATAGATCAACAAAAATGGGTTAATAATTATGATAGAGCTAGCCAATATGAAACAAGTAACTGGGCCAACAGTATTGTATCAAATACAGAGTCTCTGCGTATTATTTGGGGCTGGTGGCGTGGCGGTGGGACAAGACCAGCGGTGGCAGGCAGAAAAACCGTACTCGTTACAACCACCAGAGTCTGGATTAAAATTACAAACAACTCATCAATTAAATAGTGTCAGGCAAGCCTGAGCCACAGGACTCATTAGTATAAACAACTTGTTCCTAAGTTTCCTAATGCTGTGTCACTGTAATACAGTTGGTTCTTCCTGTTCTGGCAACAACACAACTATAAAATTGCTTTTACTACTACCTCATAACTGCTACTATTATGAATCATATATATCTGTGTTTTCTGATTCTAAACATCTATATGGAAGTCCATATAGTTTATGTAATGTATATGACTGTCTGCTCCCATGCATTTGTGCACGGTACCTGCAAAGAAGTGGTGGACGATGTCATTCTGTAAATATGGTTCTGTTGTAATTGTTTAATGAATAAAGCACTGTTGGCCAATAGCAAAGCAAGATAGGTGAGATTGGAGACTAGGAGGACAAAGGGAGAAGTAGGGAGGAGATTCAAGATGTAAAATACAAAGAGAGCAGAGTGCTGGCCCCTCACTCGGCTAAGATAAGGCCACATGGAAATACTTAGATTAATAGAAATGGTTGAATATTAAGACACAGCTAACCAATAAGAAATGCTAGTAACAGGCTAACAACTTTATATCTAATACAACGCCTCTGTGTGTTACTTGGGGGCTGGTGCAGCAGTGAGAACAGGAAAACCACTCATAACAGGATGTTTTTCTGAAGCCACCTAAGCAAAGTACCTGCAAAGGGTAGGACAGGGTACCATCTCCCTTTAACTCAAGTTACAGAAGATGGCTGGCTGTCATGGTTTCTGGTAATGGAACATGTGTCCTCTGCAACAACAACCAGTGCTGTTGACTTCTAAGCTATATTTCTAGTCAGCTTCATTATTTAAAATTTATTCTCATGCCTTTTATTTAAACTGTATTTCACCAATTTACCCATTCATGTCTTTTCTCCATTCCTTCACATATTCTTCCCTTGAAATTCCTTTTTTGTTAAGCATGTATGAATGAATTTGTATGCACAAACATGCCAATAAAACCAATTGAGTACAATTCTGCTTGTTGTGTATATGTGGTTGAGCACTGAACATGTGGTATTGGATATGCAATCAGGGAGCTCCTCTTTTCCAGAAGCTAATACTTTCAGGAGTAAGGGTATGGACACAAAGTGATCTGGGCTACCTTAGTCAGGAATCAGTATCAAGAATAAGAAAGATGGGGTGGTAATTAGCTTAGCTAACAATTGCTTGTGACAAGGCCCTGAATTCCTAGAGCTTTGGGGAAGACTATGGATACTGTCCTGATCCAGTCACAATCCGTCTTTGTTCTTTGGTCCTCCCACCACACCCAATGAGAGACAGGCCAGCTGCTGGTACCACCCATTTCCTCCAAGAAGACTGAAGAACACTGAAGAAGCTCCACCCACAAAAGTGGCAATGCTAGCCACTGGGCAATCCTGCCTTGCATCTCAACTGCTGCAAAGGGCTCTAAGGACCGTGGACAAGAGGGCAGTGGAATCGAATTTCTCCACATTGCTTGGGCCAATGCTAGGTAAGTCTTCCAAAAGCTCCTAATCCACAGGTTTCATGCAATCAGCAGAAGGCAGACGTCCTTAAATCCTCTGACTTCAACAACTGTGGAGGACCTGGGGTGGCTGTCCATACTGCCAGCTAGTAAGTCCCTGTTACTCTAATCATTCAGGTAAAATATTATCCTTCTCAAGAACTCTGATGCTTTTGACGGATGGTAGCTTTGTCAGCTTAAAGCAGCAGCCAAGGCTCCAAGTGTTACAAAACAGATTTCAAAAATGGAAATCTTAAGGTTGCTAGTGTTTATAGACTTAACATTAATCAATAAAGTTTTAACAGTATTAAACACCATATTATGCCACTATATGATCAGAACTAAGTATAAACTTACAATTAAGGTGCTTTTCATTGTGCTAAAAATTTGCCAGTTGTATGTGTTAATTCTTTCAGCCAAATCATTTATAACATGAGTATGCTGCTAGTGTGTCTTAATATTTATGTTTTTGCAAAATCAAAGGATTCTTTTAAGTTCCAGGGAGCTGAATTGGATCCATTTACAGGTCAGATCCACTCCAAATAATTATTAGTCAACTGTTTCCTGGCCTTGGGACTTCCTAACCTTGTCCTGGGACCTCCTTTGGATCCCCTCCCCCACCTTATTTCTCCCATTAAGTACTTAGACCTAATGTACAAAAACTTAACCTTGTTCTCTGCTCTGCTAACATCTTGTCAGATCTCAAAGAGATGCCAGAGCTCCATACTGTCAGAACTCTGATGAAACAACCAACTACCAGGACATGGCAACATCCCAGCTTTCTCGGATCCCCCAAAGATGATCTAAGCCCCCAAGTCAGCAGGAAGTAGTCTCGAGAACTCAATGTCTTTATTCCCTAACCTGCCACGCCCAACCCCCACCATTTTAATAACAATAAGAGGTAGAAATGTCAGGAACTAGCAGCCAGCAGCCCCCCCCCTTGCCCACCACAATGGGCGGGATGCTCATGGCCATGTCATTGCTATGTCAGCCTAACCTGGTGGCTCAAAATTTACCTGGCTGCCAGAGGACTCAGTTATGCATGTGCAAGCCACCCTTTTAAAGCAAGCACGCAAAGGGTGCCTCTCACTCTTGCTCTCCCTCTTGGTCTCCCTCTCTGGCCTCTGTCTCTCTCTCTCCTGCTTTCGGTTGGCCACCAGCTACCCCTCTTTCTCTCCCTTCTCTCAATAAACTCCACATGGGCACTGAGTCTCATATTTGTGTTTCTTAGGCATTAGCTGCAGCAAAAGCACAACATTAGTGCCAAAACCCAGGCAGGCTCTCCTTGAGGGTCACTGGCAGCTGTCTGCTGGTGGGCAGCCAGCCAGAGATACTTGAGATCCTGTTTCTGATACCAGGGGTTGCCTCAATCCCCCGTTCACTGGAAATACCACCCCACACTGGCTTCAATTAGGTAAGGTACCCTTTTAAATTTTAACCCATTTCCTTAAGGTCGGGTACATTCCTCAAGGGTGGAAGACATACAGCCTAGGGCGGTATATCTACTCCGCTCTTGGACTGCTGAGTCCTTCCTGCCTCTGTTGGTCCTGGCAAAATTTTCGGGCTGATGGGCTTCGAATAACGCTCTGCCATTCTCGCTTATGGTGTGGACACACTCTTGAATTCCAAGACTGCATGGTCACTTTCTCTCCACCCATTGGGAATAAACCGGCCAAGAAAATACACCCCACCACTCCACTGGGATGCCTGATAGAAAATTTAAAACCCTTTCACTTAATGCCACTTGTAAATGCACCCAGACTTATTTACTTTTGTACTGAAAAGTAGCCTAGATTCCCCTAGAAAATAATTCAAATTGGCCACGCAAACAGCTCTCTAGATCCCAATATTTTACGGGATGTTTCAAATTACTGCCAGCGAACAGGTCGATGGAAGGAGTTTTTTCTATATCTCTGCTAAACATTCTGCTAAACAATCTTTCCCTAAATTTGTTTCGGTTCTCTTCCCACCACACTAAAATTCCCTCCACCCCTGCCCCAGCTGCAACCTGTCTCAGCGCAGTGGGCTGAGCTGAGGCAGCATCTGCTCGAGACAAAATTACATCTCAAAACTTTATGATTTCTGCCAGCTGTTGGGAATATGTTTATGGAAGCCACCATCTTGACCGTGTGGCCTAGATTTACCCACCATGGTTCTTCTATCTGCTTCATCAGCCATCTAGGCAGAAGGAGTCTAGCCAGCTTCTGCCGCCAACAAAACCTGTAATTCATTTACCTTTTGCCTTTTATTCTTTGTCTGTAATATCTTTTTTCTCTGACTATGTTATACATAGCTTCACACTCTAGTCCTTCTCAATTTACCCAGTCCTGTATAATATATCTGTACACTTTATTTCAACTTAAATTTATGTAAATGTAAGTTAACTTCATACAACTTAAATTCAACTGTTCTAAGTCTCAAATATTTCTAAATTATTATGTATCTTTAAATGGTGGTAAACATTTAAGGTTATAAATGTCTATTTCAAGCTAAGAAAATATTTATGCCAACCAGTCTTTCCTATAAGCTGTACATAAATGTTAAGCCTCTATTATCAAAGGGAGTATTTCTCTACCTCTTTGTCCTTTACAGTTATATGTCTAACCTACTAAGTTAAAACCATTTACAGTCAGGCTGCATGGCTCTGAGTAAAACATCCCCCCACAGACTCTCAGCTCAGATCCAGTTTTCCAGATAAATTAATTAATTACAGGAATAAAGCTAGGATAAAGCCTAGCCACCTATGTGCTTAAGGCAAGTAACTAAAGAATATTTTGTATACTAAAGTATGCTAAATAGTCAGACAGCCCTAAAATGCTCAGAGATCTAGAGAATATGGCATTTAAAATATTTCATTAAAAAGCTTTTATAACAGAGAGACAGGCCAGTTGCTGGCACCACCCATTTTCTCCAAGAAGAGTGATAGACACTGAAGAAGCCACCCACAAAAGTGAACTAGCCACTGAAAAATCCTGCCTTGCATCTCAACTGCCGCAAAGGGCACTAAGAACTGTGGACAAAAGGGCAGTGGAGTCGATCTTCTCCACGTTGCTTGGGCCAATGCTAGGTAAGTATTCCAAAAGCTCCTAATCCACAGGTCTCATGCTATCAGTGCAAGGCAGATGTCTTTAAAGCCTCTAAGTTCAACAACTGTGGAGGACCTCAGGGTGGCTGTCCATGCTGCCAGCTAGTAAGTCCCTGTTACTCCCTAATCATTCAGGTAAAATTTTATCCATCTCAAGAACACTGACGTTTTTGATGACTGGTAGCTTTGTCAGCTTACAGCAGCATCCAAGGCTCCGATTGTTACAAAACAGATTTCAAAAATGGAAATCTTAAGGTTGCTAGTATTCATAGCCTTAACATTAATCAATAAAGTTTTAATAAGCTATTAATCCAATTCTGAGGGAGTACTGAACACCATATTATGCCATTATTCGATCATAACTGTAACTATAAGCTCACAATTAAGGTTCTTTTCATTGTGCTAAGAATTTGCCAGTTGTGTTCATTCTTTCAGCTAAATCATATTAACATGAGTATGCTGATAAAGTGTCTAATATTTATGTTTCACAAACCCAAAGAGTCTTTGGGTTCCAGGGAGCAGAATTGGATCCATTTACAGGTCAGATTCACTCCAAATAATTATTACTCAACTTTTTCTTGGCCGTGTGACTTCCTAACCTGGTCCTGGGACCCCCTTGGAAGCCCCTCCCCCACTTTGCTTCTCCCATTAAGTACTAAGACCTAAGAGACAGAAACTTAACCTTGTCCTCTGCTCTGCTAACATCTTGTCAGGTCTCAAAGAGATGCCAGAGCTCCATACAGTCAGGACTGCGATGAAACAACCAGCTCCCAGGATGTGTCAGTACCCCAGCTTTCTCGGATCCCCCAAAGATGGTCTATGACCCCAAGTCAGCAGGAAGATGTCTTGAAAACTCAAAGTCCTTATTCCCTTCCCTGCCATGCAAAACTCCCACCTTATTAATAACAATAAGAGGTTGGAATGTTAGAAACTAGCAGCCAGCTGACCCCTGCCCCCAACGATGGTCGGGACACTTATGGCCTTGTCATGGCTATGTCAAGCTTTACCTAGCTGCCAGAAGACTCACTTATGCATGTGCAAGTCCCCCTTTAAAAGCAAGCACACCCCTCTCTCTGGTGTCTCTCTCTCTCTGCTCCCCTCTTGATCTCTGTTTCTCTCTCTCTCTGCAGCAATGATATAATACTAAAAATAACAATAGCAATAATAATAATGGTAATAATAATAATAGCAGCAATGATATAATACTAAAAAGAACGATAACAATAATAATAATAGTAATAATAATAACAATATTATTGTAAGACCCTCAGAATGAGGAGTCTTCCAGGTTCGGTCGATACCCCAAGTACTCAATGTCCAGTCCAGTTGCTGCAAAACGCAAGAGGCTTTAATGAACAGGAAACGTTTGCACAAATGGGCTCCTCCAGCATGCAGGCTAGAGAGAAGCCCTCTCCCCTGGGCCCAGGTGTTTTTAAAGGCAAACCCACAAGCTTAGGGAGGGGGTGGGACCCTCTGTCCATTGAGTTCGTGACCCTTGGAGGCCTGATGGTGTGCTATTAGGGTCAGCAGACCTTAGGGCCTCAGGGTGTGCTAATTAATCTTGTCTGGGCAAACCAGAGTTACAGCTATCTCTTTGTTTCCTAAGGACCCTATTTACCACCTGTTGACTCACAGGAAAGGAGGGGCAGAAAGGAGGGGCAGTGTGAATTCTTGTCATCTCAGGGCATGGTGAGATGAAGCTAGCAAATTCCAAGGAACAGATATTGGTTAGCTTTCCAGGTAAGACTGTCCTTCATTTAACTTCACTTTTTGGTCTTTCACTATTAATATTAATAACAATAAGCGGTTTTTAACACTGGAAATTCTGGGGCACAAAAGCAGGACGAGGACTTGGGGGATGCTGGGAAATGGAGTCCTGGCCGCTCAGAGCGCAAAACCGGAAGTACCTTGCAGAAAAGCAGGACGTGCCTACACAGGATGCTGGGAAATGGAGACCTCGATCCTCGGAGCACGGAAGAAGTTTAGGAACTGAAAAGATGGAAACAAGCCTGGTTCATGATGGTAACTGTAGTTCGGAGGCCTTGAAGTCCAGAACCGGAAGTCCAAGGGTGAAAAGAAAGAAGTGGCCACACAGCATGCTGGGAACTGCAATCCCGGACCCTCAAAGATTGCAACCGGAAGTCCGTTGGTAGAAAAGCAGGAAGCAGCCTCAAAGCATCCTGAGAAATGCAGTCCTGGACCGCCAAAGATGAAAACAAGTCCCTGGGCAGAGAAGCAGGAAGCGGCCGCAGAGGATGCTGGGAAATGCAATCCCTGGCCTGAACGTCCAAACCCAGAAGTCTCTGGGCAGCATCCACGAACTAAAACCAGAAGTTTCATGCTGAAAAATCAGGAAGCCACAGCAGAGCACCTTGGGCAATGCAGTCCTCTTCCGCAACACATGAAAACCGGAAGTCCCTGGGCATATAGGCAGGAATCGACCCCACAGGATGCTAGTTGCATTTCCTTTGCAGTCCCTGGCCTGAAAGTCCAAACCCGGAAGTCTCTGGGCAGCAAAGCAGAGAGCGAACGCATAGGATGCTGGGTAATGCAGTCCTGGCCACAGCAGTTACAAAAGTTCCTGATGGCCTCGGCTAAGGTCGGCTTTGGCTGCAATCTGCGAGCGGAAGTCCTGCCCCACCCACGATTATTGGCATGAGTCTCCGCTGCCGGGTTTCCCTTGCCAGGAAGTCCTGCCGGCTTGGGCCCCCCCCCATTCTCCACCTATGAAGATGGCAGAGATGGCCCCCGCCCAGTCGCCCTGCACTCCTCCTGGCAGGGGGAGGGGCCTGCAGTGATTGACAGAGAGGGGCGTAGCCTGCAGTGATTGACAGCAGAAGGATCAGGAGGGGGGGAGAACTGGCCAAGGTCTGTGATTTCACTGGGGCCACACCCGCATCCCCAGGGGTTTTACTGTCATGAGCTGCACTGCCACAAACCGCCAGGGCTGCTGCCCTGTGGGCCCTAGCATTGCTGCTTGTTGACCTCAGAGTGTGGTAGAGACTCCTGCCATGCCCACCTGGGGACGAAGATGGTGAGGGGAGGGAGGGAGGGAGGGGAGGGCACTTACTGCTCCCGGTCACCATTTCCTGTGAGTACACCGTCCTGACCAAGACCTGTCCGCCACAGAGGCCACACCCATACTTCGGCCACACACTCGGGGGCCTGCCCGTCCTGAATCTGTGCTTCCAGCTCTTGCACCTCCTTACCTGGGAGCTACCTTGACCTGGCTGGAGGACAGGAAGGAGGGGCTGGCACTGCTGTAGGTGAGGGTAAGGCCCATAGAGGGTCATTGACTGTGACCTTGGACCTGTAGGGGGCAGGCGAGCTTGGGCAGGGCTGCAACTAATGGGTGCGCCTGATGCTGAGCAGTGTGGATCAACTTAAAACCCTGTCGCCCATTTAAATATGTAAATGAGACTGAAGTGTTATGCAAAGGAAGCAGTAGTAATTGAGATTATGCAAATGAGCACGGTGCACGCAAATCTGTGAGACTGATTGGGGCTCACATTTGAATATGCAAATGAGAAAACCCGAGTTGTGGGAATGCACTTTAATATGCAAATTTTTGGTGCTTTACATGCTTTTGCTATGCAAATGAATGCAAGTTATCCCATCTGTTTGGGATTTTGACATGCACATATATGCAGGTTATCTCATTTGGAGGTGTGGCTATGCAAATTAACCACTATGCAAATTAAAAGTACTGGCAGTTTCTGTACTTTCTTGTTGTCTTCTGAGTCTCCAGGCAGCATTTGAATATGCAAATCAGAGTGCTGGCAGGGGATGGGGCCTCCCCTGACCCTGCACCCAATGTCACCTGTCCATGTCCATCACAGGCATCTGATGGCAAAGCTGCTCCCTCCAATCCTGCTCATGCTCAACTTTATATAGAAATACAAAAGACACAAGACAGCCAAAACAACCCTGTGCAATAAACTTAAGGAGGCATCACAATCCCAAATGTCAAGCTCTATTACAGAACTATAGTCCTGAAAACAGTTGGTATTGGCACAAAAATACACAGAAGACCAATGGAATCAAATTGAAAACCTTGATATTAACCCACACACCTATGAAAACCTCATTTTTAACAAAGAAGCTGAAGTTATACAATGCGAAAAAAGAAAGCCTCTTCAAAAATTTGTGCTGATATAACAGGATGGTGGTGTGTAGAAGACTAGAGCTAGAGCAATGTCTATTGCCATGCAAAAACTTAAGTCCAAATGGATCAAAGACATCAACATATATCCAGCCACACTGAACCACATAGAAAAGAAAGTAGGAGGTACACTTGGATGAATTGTTACACGAGACCACTTCTTGAACATAATACCAGTTGCATAAAAAGTGAGAGCCACAATTAATAACTGGGGACTCCTGAAACTAAAAAGCTAATGTAAGGCAAAGAACACAGTCAACAAGACATAACAGCAGCCCACAGAGTGGAAAAAAATCTTCACCAACCCCACATATGACAGAGGACTGATCTCCAAAATCAAAGATCTTGGGAAATTAGTCACCAAAACACCAAATAACCCTATTAAAAACTGGGGTCCAGAAATGAATAGACAATTCTCAATAGAGGAATCAAAAATGGTGGAAAGACACTTAAGAATGTGTTCAACACGCTTTGTCATCAGGGAAATGCAAACCAAAACAACTCTTCGATACCATGTTACTTATTCGAGATGACTAAAATCTAAAACATGAATGACAGCTTATGCTGGAGAGGATGTGGATAAAGGGGAACACCCCTCCATAGCTAGTGGCAATGCAAATATGTACAGCCAATTTGGAGATACCCATATTCCGGAAGAACCACCATACTGATCTCCAAAATGGCTGTACATATTAGCACTCCCATCATATGTGGAGGAGTGTCCATTTCTCTCCACATCCTCTGCAAGATAAGCTGTCATTGGTGTTTCTAATTTTAGCCCTTCTGACAAGAATAAGATGGTATCTCAGAGTTGTTTTGATTTTCATTACCCTAATGGCTGAGGATGATGAGCACTCTCTTAAATGTCTTTCAGCCAATTTGGATTCCTCTATTGAGAAGTCTCTATTCAGTTGTGTACCCCAGTTTTTTTAAAATATAGTTATGTGGTGTTTATGTGATTAGTTTCCTCAATTCTTTGTATTATTCTAAAATCGAGAACAAGACAAGTTTGCCAATTCTCTCCACATCTCTTCAATATTGTACTTGCAGTTGTAGCTAGAGCAATAAAACAACAAAAGGATTTCAAGGAGATACAAATTGGAAAAATTAGTCAATCTTTCACTATTTTCAAATGATATGATAGTTTTCAAAAGTGTCTTGAAAAACTATACCAGAGAAGTCCTATGGCTGATAAACACCTTAAGCCAATTAGCAGGATACAAGATTAACTAAAAAAATCCATAGCTCTACTATATACAGACATTAAAAATACTGAGAAAAAAATCAAAGAAACATTACCCTTTACAATAGCCACAAACAACATAAATTATCATGGGGTAATTCTAACTAAACAAGTGACATATCTATATAGTAAGAATTTTGTGTCTTTAAAGAAAGAATTTAAAGAAAACACCAGAAAATAGAAAGATCTCCCATGCTCTTGGATAGGTAGGATAAACATACTAAAAATAGCAATCTTGCCAAAAGCAATCCAGACATTCAAAGCAATTGACATCAAAATCCCTGCTCACATCTTCGCTGACTATAAAAGATAATACTCAACTTTATATGAAAATAAAAAAGACCCAGAATAGCCAAAACAACCCTATAAAATAAAGGAACTTTAGCAGGCATCACCATTCCTTACTTCAAATTCTACTATAGAGCTATAGTCCTGAAAACAGTTTGGTATTGACATAAAAGTAGACAGTCCAATTGAATGGAATTGAAATACTGATATTAAACCCCTCACATATGAACACCTGATTTTTTATTAAACAGCTAACAGTGTACACTGGGAGGAGGAAAACACCTTCAACAAATGGTGCTGGCACAACAGGGTGGTAGTATGTAAAAGGCTACAGACTCATGTCTATCCCCATGCATAAAACTTAAGTCCCAATGGATCAAAGACCTCAACATAAGTCCAGCTACAGTGAACCTCTTAGAAGAGTACATGGTAGGTATTCTTGAAGGAAATGGTACAGGAGACTGCTTCCTGAACATAGCACCAGTAGCACAGACACCGAGATAGACAATTTATAAATGGGACCTGCTGGTACTAAGAAGCTTCTGTAAGGCAATGGCCATAGTTGACAAAAATAAAAAGGTAGCCTACAGACTGGGAAAAGATCTTCACCAACCCTACATCTGACAGAGGGCTGATGTCCAAAACGCACAAAGAATATAAAGTTTCTTCATCTTGTTTTCCCAAAGTGAACAGCACCCCATGGCCAATGACTAACTATGTGTAGTATGTAGGTGAGTAATTAATTTTTTGACAATAGATACACAAAGAGAAATATAAAAAAACCACACACTTTAAATTTTCCCCCAATGCACAATGCAAAGAAAAATGACAACTCTGGTCACAAAAGTCACTCTCACAGAGATTCCTTGTCACAAGTAACCACAGCTGTAAGAGTATGGTTTTTCCACCCACCGCCCGGTCTTCTCCCGCCGCCGCAGCGCCTGCCACAAATAACACAGGGAAACTCTGTATTTGATATTATACTGATGGTTAGGTGCTAGTTTCTTATCGGCTAGCTCTGTCTTAATTATTAACCCATTTCTGCTGATCTATGTATTTCTCTTACCGGGGAGCCGGCCAGCAAACTGCTTTCTCCAGACTCTCCATCTTGGCTCTTCCTTTCTACTTTCTCTTTCCTCCTTGTCTCTTAGTCCCTCCTATCTCCTTTCCTATTGGCCAACAGTGCTTTATTCATTAATCAGTATGAGAAACATATACAGAATAACATTTCCCATCACAGATCAGATAGTTTTCCACAGATTACCAGTAATTTTCTAATTTTGGTTGGGAAATTATTTTAATACCATAAAATAATTCTCTGCATTCTTAATTAATTTAACTATAGAAGAAATATTATTATTGGTGGTTTTTTTCAATATTCCACAAAAGTATCTTATTTTCTGATGTGAAGACATCCTCATCTCCCACTGTAACAAACATAATCCATGAAACCTTTTCTTCTTGACAACTAATCTCCATGCATGTCTAACTTCTTTGTGTTATCACCATTATCACCAGTAATAATGTCATTCAGATGACTTATAGCTGTTGTCCACATTGTTTTCTTTATTTTTTCATATTTTTATTAAAATAAGAAACAATACAATCTTATTTTACATATCAATCTGAGTTCTTTATACCTACCATTTGTCCATGTTGCCCAGTGACACCTATATCATTCCTCCTTTTCTCCATAGAAAGGGCAAGGCTTTCTGTGGGGAACTCTTCCAGGACTTTCACATCATTTCTTGCAGGTCATATGGCCTCCACCATGGGTAGAGGCAAAGAAAATTTTCCTGTATGAGGAATGGGCTTCCATTATCTATTCATGCAGTAGGTATAAATGGTGTTCCTTTACCAGAGGCCCTATAGGCTGCTGAGGCCTCCTATATGCAGGAAGACCATTTCTGTCCTTTGCTGGTTTCTAAGTAGTCAATCTGGTATCCATGCACTTCCCCTTGTTCACATCAGAAATTTCTATGGCTTTCGTTGGATGGTCTTGATCTGTTTGCTCATCACTCCTCCCTCTCTACAACTGGATTGCAGGAAGTAGGCTCAATGCTTATCAGTAGGTTCCAAATGAAATGAATGCTATGTATTTGAAAACATGATTGAGAGCAGTAGATTTCTTTCCAGATAGTTGGTAATACTAGGTGTTGCTGGTCCAAATTAGAGCAGAAAATTATATCTTGTACAGAAATGTTGAGTTTTGGTATCCTTTTATCACAGCAGCCAGAACAGAAAGTATGACATCTCCTTGATGAGAAGGAAACATTAGGGAAGCTTGGACAGAGATTGGGGATATAGAGTAGTCTAAAGGAGAAGGTTAAAACTTTTGGGCAATGGTAACACTCGCATCCTTGATATGATGTGTGTATTCCTAATGTGCAGAAAGGCATACCTCCATGGGCATTGTGGTATATCAGAGACCTATTTGGCTAATAGAATTTCAGAACTCTTGGAATTAAGGGGACTTCCTCAGTACAAGTTCATTAGAGAGGAGTTATTGCAGAATTTAGAATTGGGTAAAGGAGTAGAGGTTTAGGAACCTTTTTTAGAGGAATTTCTCACAAGTCCTTCAGAATTAGTGGAAGACCAGGGCGTTCGAATAGGTTCATCCCTTTGGGGCCATTACAGAAAGCCTTTCTCTAGTCAGCCAACAAATGTACAGACAACCATGGGGAAGTGTTGGCCTGATTCACAAAAGCATTTGGCTTATTTGTAGTAGTGCACAGAGAATACCAGTTTCAATACGTCATAGGTGTTCTTCCTCTGGCCTTTCCAAAGAAAATATATCCATTGGCACCAAGCTCCAAAGATGGGAACCAAACGAGCTTTAAGGCCAAGACTTGCCAGAGTTGGGTCTCTAGGCCTGCAGCATTGGATGGATTCCAGGTGTTTGGGAAGGTGCAGTGTGGTGAGGTGAATGGGGTCACAGACCTCAAAGGGTCCTCTACTTCATAGTCCTTAGACAGTCAGATTTGGGTACCTGCCAGCCCTGTGAAAGTCAAGATTTTGCTCCTTGTGAGAGCACAGAGGAGCTCAATGTTAAATCCTCAGAAATCTCACACCAATCTGAATCATAATGGAGAAGCTTCAGAACCCAAATCATGGCCTTGGGTGCTAGTGGCTAAGTGTTCACCCAGCCTTGTCTGACAGCCACCCCAAAACCTTCAGAAATCCAGCAGCTATCTGTAAGGAGTAAGGTTTTTCCTCCTCCTGCTGGTCTTGTCCTGCCACCGTGCCAGCCCCAATTAACACACAGAGACTCTGTATTTGATATAATACTATTGGCCAATTACTTGTCTCTTATTGGCTAGCTCTGTCTTAAGTATTAACCCATTTCTGTTAACCTAAGTGTTTACACGTAGTTTCACCTTACTGGGGAGTGGGGCAGGCATCATATCATCCCAGCCTCTCCATGTTGACCCCTCCTTACTACTTTCTCTTTTCTACTTGTCTCCTAGTCCCGCCTATCTTGCTTTCCTATTGTCCAACAGCTATCTACTTGAACCTGGCCACCAATTTGACCACTCCAACTGTTAGGCCTGCTTTAGGTCTGCTGCAATCTTGCTCCTAACCAAAACAATGCAGCCATGTCAAGTCAGCCAGCCAAGTAGCAGCCTCTCAGGCTGACCCAGTGCTGGTAGGGCAGTGAGATGGTGGTGTCACTGAGCTCAGGGCACAGGAGATGGGCAGATGAAACAGTTGTGAGGACAAGCCACATCAATAGGGTCTTATTCCAAGCACTGGCATAACACCTGGCAGAAGGTCAGATTAGTATGGACACAAGTCAAAGAGTAGACAACTGTGTGCACTTATGAGGAGTTGATATTTCAGGGACAACATTCCCATGGGTCTGATATTTAGAAGATAAAGTGGAAAGCCAGTGGGACCCTTGATACTACAGCCAAAGTTACCCCTCCCTCTGAGTTAAGGTGGAAGCTGTACTACATGATATGCATCAGGGGCCACCAAGGGGAAGGTGACATCCATGACCCCTTCCGAGGAAGCAGTCCTGCTCCCCAGTTTCCTAGATGTTGATACAATGAAACATCAAAAGAATAAACATTACATCTAACCTGCCCCTTTGCCAACCAGGGCCTGCACCCAAACCACAAACCTCATCACCTCCTAAGCATCACAAGGCAACCAATTTGAGCTACCTCCAGCACTCTCACAGTCTATCTCCAGCCCACAGCCTTGTACCACCACCACTAACCAGGAAACATTCAGGAAATTTGTCTTTCATTTCTCCAAGTCTGAAAGTCTCCCTCGAGATGGAATTTTTTGAGTCATTCACCTATAGATTAGCCCTCAATGGACTCAGGGGTTTCTGAAGAGATTGAAGTGGAATGAGGAAAGGTAACACAGAAACTGAGGTAGAATAAGCAATTCTTACTTTGCACACCATGTTAACTGCAGAACAAACTCACCTCTGTCCTTCTCAGTGACTTCACAAAACGATCCAGGAGTCATCACAGGAAACCCTCATGGGGCCTTAACCATTTTCCCCCCAGGGTTCCACACCCATTTAACAGAAACAACTGTGGGTTTTCATGAGATACGTGAATCTCCCTGGAATCAATGATATGACTCTGACTAAAACTTTGCGGGTTGAATCTCTTCAGAGTATTAGGAGCAGGGAGCCCTGTGAAAAAACATCTTTTTAGTCAACTTCAATGAGCTTTTTGTGCATCCTTGGAAAGACTACAGTTCTTGGAGACATTTAACAATTTATATTTTACTTTATGTGATGTGATGGAAAAATTAAAAATTAGGGTTAATGGCAAGAAGGAAAAACTACAAAGAACAAGAATCACTTCTAGTGGATAACTTCCTGATTTCAGAGTACAGACCCCACATGTTATTTTCATGAGATACAGGAAAAAAAAAGAAAAAGAAAACCTTGCAGTTGTGCTAATCAATCTTGATGCCCTTGCAATCAAACTTTGTACTCTATGAAATGCTGTAACCTTGAAAACCCTATGAGCTGAGACTAGGGATGTCAAGCCTCCATTTCACTTTTGTTGCTAGGTAACTTAGCCTTCCAATAGAGTGAACTCCCAGAATATTTTGTTCTTCCCAATTAAAACCTTTTGCTTTCACATTTGGGAATAACTTCATTGGACTTGAGGAAACCCGGGAGGTACAAAGTTTTTGGGCTCATCCCAGATTTCCTCCAACCACTCAGGACCTTTAATGCTGAAAGATTGAAATAGAGAAAGTAAAGACAACAAAACCCAGAGGAATGCTGGAAATAGAAAAACTGCGCAAAAATTGTGAACTACAGACACAAAATGACCAACAGAAAAAAAGAGATGAAAGAGAGAATCTCAGGCATGGAAGATAAACTAGAGGAAATAGATTCATTTACCAAAGAAAATCATAAATTCAACAAATCCTTAACGGAAAACATCCAAGAAATCTGGGACACCATGAAAAGGCCAAACCTAAGTATAATAGGCAGCGAGGAAGGTGAGGAAGACCAGCTCAAAGGTGTCAAAAACATACTAAACAAAATCATCAAGGACAACTTTCCCAACATGAAGAAGGACATGCACATGAAAGTACAAGAAGTATACTGAACACCAATTAGGCTGGATCAAAGTAAAAAAAAAAAAAAAAAAAGCCTAGGAATATAATAAGGAAAACACCTAAAACACAGAATAAAGAATACTAAGTGCAACAAAGGAGAAAGGACAGGTAACATATAAAGGCAAACCGATCAAAATTACAAATGACTTTTCCATGGAATCCCTCAAGGCCAAAAGGTCCGGGATAGATGTTCTACAAATACTAAGAGTCCACAGAAGCTAGCCCAGGCAATTATACCCAGCAAAACACTCAATCATTATAGATGGAGAAAACAAGATATTTAATGACAAAGACAGATTTTTTTCCAATACTTACCTACAAATCCAGCACTACAGAAAGATTTGGAAGGAAAACTCCCAACCACAGAAGTTAACTATGCACACAACATGTAGGCAACAGATAATCTCCCTATACAAGAAACAAGGGTGATAGAGGCCAAATATATTCACAATACCACTGCCAACATCAAATCTAAAACAAACAAGCATCAAAAATCAATAGCCCTTACTCACCCCAAATATTAATGGTCTTAACTCACCTATAAAAAGACACAGGCTAACAGAATGGATACGAAGGAAGAATGCAGTCTTCTGCTACATACATGAAACACATCTAAGTTTCAAAGATAGACATTACTTCAGGGTAAAAGGTTGGGGAATATCTTCCAATCAAATGTACACAAGAAGCAAGCAGGCATGGCTATCCTAATATCTAACAAGTTAGACTTCAAACCAAAATTAATCAAAAGAGATGAGGATGCTCATTCAGTATTCATTGCAGGAGAAATCATTCAACACAAAGTCTCAATTCTGAAAATTTATGCCCGAAATACAAAAGAACCCAGAGCAAACCAACTGCCAACATCAAACTGAAAGGAGAGAAGCTTAAGGTGATTCCTCTAAAATCACGAACAAGACAAGGCTGCACTCTCTCTCAATATCTCTTCAATATTGTACGTGAAGTTCTAGCTAAAGCTATAAGACAAGAAAAGGAGATAAAAGGGATCCATATTGGGAAGGAAGAAGTCAAACTATCACTATTTGAAGATGATATGATAGCTTAATAAGCAACCCAATAAACTCTACCAAGGAACTCCAATAGCTGATAAACACCTTCAGCAAACTAGCAGGGTACAAGATAAACTCAAAATAATCAGTAGCCCTACTTTTTTTCAGACAACAATGAGATTGAGAAAGAAATCAGAGAAACATAATACTTTACAACAGCCAGAAAGAACATAAAGTATCTTGGAGCAACACTTCCCAAACAAATGAAAGACCTATATAATAAAAATTTGTGGCTCTAAAGAAAGAAATTAAAGGAGATACCAGAATATGGAAAGATCTCCCATGCTCTTGAATAGGTAGGATAAATATAGTAAAAATGACAATCTTGCCAAAAGCAATCTAGAGATTCAATGCAATCTCCATTAAAAACCCACAATTCATCACTGAGCTTGAAAGGATAATAATCAACTTTGTATTGAAAAACAAAAGAACCAGCATAGCCAAAACAGCCCTGAACAATAAAAGAACTTCAAAGGCATCACCATCCCTAACTTTAAGCTCTACTACAGAGCTATACTCCTGAAAACAGCCTGGAATTGCCACAAAAACAAAACAAAACAAAACAAACAAACAAAAAAAACCAAACAAACAACAACAACAAAAAAAAAAACAGGTAGAACATGGAATGGATTTCAAAAACCTGATACAAACCCACATAGGTATGAACACCTGATTTTCTACAAAACATATAAAACAATACAATGGGATGAGGAAATCATCTTCAACAAATGGTGCTGGCACATTTGGATGATGGTGTTTAGAAGACTGCAGATAGACCCAAGTCTGTAGTCATACACAAAACTATGGTCAAAATGGGTCAAAGACCTCAACATCAATCCAACCTCACTGAACCACTTAGAAGAGAATGTAGGAGGTACCCTTGAACAAATTGGTATAGGAGACTACTTCCTGAACATAACTCCAGGGGCACAGACTCTGAGAGAAACAATTAATAAATGGGACCTCTTCAAACTTAGAAGGTTCTGTAAGGCAAGGACACAGTGGAAAGACAAAATGGCAGCCAACAGACTGGGAAAAGATTTTATGTAAGGAGTAAGGTTTTTCTGCCTGCCACGGGTCTGGTCCTGCCATCACGCCATCCCCAATTAACACACACAGACTCTATATTTGACATAATGCTATTGGCCTGGTACTACTTTCTTATCTTCTAGCTCTGTCTTAAGTATTAACCCATTTCTGCTGATCTATATACGTTCATGTGGTCTTCTTACTGAGAAGCATACCGGCATTCTGCTTTCTCCAGACTCTCCATGCTGACTCCTCCTTCCAACTTCCTCTTTCCTCCTTGTCTCTTAGTCCCTCCTATCTTCCTTTCCTATTGCCCAACATTTACAGAATGGCATCTCCCATCAATTTTCAACAATACTACATCAGACAATGGGCTGATCTCCAAAATATACAAACAACTCAAAAAACTAATCAACAAAACACCAAAAAAACCATATTAAAAAATGGGGTACAGACCAGCAGAGAAACTAGGATACAAGGTGTATTCTATGAGATTCATATAAAGTCAATCACAGAACCAGGAATGGACAAGTCCCCCAGACCTCAGGGGAAGTGTTGGGGGGCAGCAAATGGAGAGAGTAGTAGGAGAAAACGAGGGGGAGGAAAGGAAAACATGTGTGACCAGGAAGATTGAGACTGGTTAGGAATAGCAGACAGGAAAGAGAGACACAAAGAGAGAGAGAGAGAGAACATAAAAGAGGGAGCCAATATTGGTTTGGCGATAAAATCAAACACAAAGAAAGGTCTAGAGAACTACAAGACATCTCCCAACTAACAATTTGAGCTTCCGTGGAAAGGCTACCATAAATGCCATTCCCAGAGAGTGAGATCAACCACTAACTTATCCATGGAGCCCTCAATTAATGCCTGTTGGAAACAGGAGCAAAGACCCATACATAAACACTAAGTCGAAGTAGAACCCAGATGCATGTCGAGAGGACAAGACCAGGTGGCAGAAACACATAGAGACAGCTTACCTGAACAAGGAGCAGCTAACAGGCCACCAGACTGATAGCTGGGAAGCCAGCATGGGACTGAATCAGGCCCCTCTGAATATGGGTCTCAGCCAGAAGGACTGAGCAGTCTAAGGAACATCAGACAGTGGAGCCAGGATGTATCCCTGGTACACAAAAGGACTTTGCGAACACATTCCCCATGGAGGGATAACTGCCTTAATCTAGAGACAGGAGAAAAGCCCTAGTCCCTCCTTCACATGACCTGTCAGATCTACATGACCCCAACTGGATGGCATTCCCCTACATATGGAATTGGGGTGGGGGGATGGGAGGGGAGGGTGGTTAGAGTGCATGTGAGAGGGCAGAGAGAGTAAAAGGGAGGGAAGGAGGGAGGGGGAAGGAAGAAAGAGAGGCAGGGTGGGAGAGGGAACTGGGATCGACATGTAAAATAATAAATTAAATTAAAAAATGCTTTGACTCCAAAATTAAGTTTAAGGACATGTTACTTGGGAAAAGGATTTCTATTATTGTTTCCACAGAAAATGAAAAGATGTGCATTCCTTCCAGACTAATGTAGTTTGATCAAGCCAGACCACCTGATAGAGAATACCAGGTGATCCTACATTCAAAATAGATGGACAAAGCAGCCTTACAGACTACAGGCAGGATTTCTTCATCTTCATAGAATCCCCCATGACAGTGCCTCTTACCAGCAGGAAGTAGTTTGGAAAGAACGACACCCAAATCCCGAAATATTGTCTATAAATGTTTGTTATTATTTAAATGGACTTGGTTATATAAAATGAAAAAAAAGAATACAATCGTTGATTGAAAAAAATATATAAAATTAAAAATAAAAATGGGGTACAGAACAGAAGAAATAATTCTCAATAGAGGAAACCAAAAAAGCTGAAAAACACTTAAGAAAATGTTCAACATCTTCAGCTATCAGGGAAATGCAAATGAAAACAACTTTGAGATACCATCTTACTCCTGCCAGGATGGCTAAAATTAAAAACACCAAATGACAACTTATAACAAAGAAGATGAGGAGAAAGGGAACATTCCTCCACTGCTGGTGGGAGTGCAAACTCGTACAGCCATTTTGGAGATAAGTATGGTGTTTCCTCAGGAAAATGAGAAGTAGTCTACCATGAGACCCAGCAATCCCCCCTTAGACATACACCCAAATGATCCATATCCCGACAACAAAGACATCTGCTCAACTATGTTGATAGCAGAATTATGTTTAATTGCAAGAAACTGGAAACAACCTAGATGATCCTCAGTTGAAGAATGGATAAGAAGATGTGGCACATCTACACAATGGAATGCTTGCTACTCTGCAGAAAAAAAAAATAATGGAATTTGAAATTCGCAGGCAAGTGAATGGCTCTTGAAACAACCATCCTAAATGAGGTAACCCAGTCACAAAAAGATGAACATAGGATGTAATCGCTCATATATGGATTTTAGACCTAGAGCAAAGGATCGCCAGTCTATAATTCACACCACCAGAAGAACTAGGATACAAGGTGTATTCTAAGAGATTCATATAAAGTCGCTCAAAGAAGCTTGATGGGACAAGTCCCCCAGAGCACATGGGAGGTGGGGGTGGTCAATGAATGTAGAGAGAACTAGGAGAAAGTGAAGGGAAGGAGAGGAAAATAATTGCGACCAGGAAGGTTGAGTCAGGGTTGGAATACAAGACAGAAGAGAGAGAGATTGAGAGTGAGTGAAAGAGAGAGAGGGAGACAGAAAGAGAGAGAGAGAGAATAAAAGAGGGAGCCAGTATAGGTTTGAAGAGAAAAGTGAATCTAAATAAAGGTCTAGAGACATACAAGACTGTTGCCAACTAACAATTTGAGCAACTGTGAAAAGGCTACCATAAATGCCCTTCCTGGATAGTGAGATCAACAACTAACTTATTCACCATCATGGGGCCCTTCTATAGTGCTGTTCGAAACAGAAGCAAACACCCAAACCTAAACACTGAGTTTAACTAGAATCCAGATGCAGATGGACAGAACAAGACCAGGTTGTAGAAACACACAGAGACAGCTGACCTGAACAAGGGTCAAATAACAGGCACCCAGACTGATAGCTTGGAATCCAGCATGGTACAGACTCAGTCTTCTCTAAATATGGGTCTCAGCCAGAATGACTGAGCAGTCCTAGGGACTGCAGACAGTGGAACCAGGATGTGTTCCTCATGCACAAAGGACATTGCACACACATCCCCCATGGAGGGTACTCCCTTAACCTAGAAACAGGAGAGAAGCCCTAGTCCCTACTTCAAATGACTTGACAGATCTACATGACTACACATGGATGGCAATGTCATACATTTGGAATTGGGTTGGGAGCTGGGAGCAGAGGGTGGTAACTGTGCATGTGAGGGGGAATAGCGTGTAAATGGGTGGGTGGGAGGGAGGGAGAGGGAAATGGGATCGACATGTGAAATAAAAAATCAATAAGTAAATTAAAAAATAAAATAAATACTCCCAGGCCAGAATCTTACAAGCTGCTGGTAAACAGCACCAGGCTCCTCCTGGTACAGAAGTCCTAAGCCATGCTCATCCAGGATCCATGCTGGGTTTCTGAAGGCCTAGGTGCATTGGGCCACCTGGTGGGCAGTCAGAGAGGAGAGGAATTCTGAATCCCTGGGGGCTAATGACAGAACCAGCCCCTTGCCCAGCCCTCCTCTCCTCAGGTGGCAGTGACTGTGACCATAGGGAAAGGGGTGAGGGTGAGAGTGGGGAGGAGGAGGATGAGGGGTGTTGGGGAGAAGAACTTTGGTAAAGATTTTTGAGTCCACTAAAAAAAAATAAAAATAACAAAATATATGGTAATTAGAAGTGATGGCTATGTGCAGACTTGTTACAATCAGTCTGAAGCAAAGAAGACAGAATAAGATAACAGTGGTCTAGTAGACAGGTCAAGTGGCCTGCAGATTTATAGGTCAACGCAACTCATCAAAGCAGAACAGAGACCATCAGAAGGAACTTCAGGTGTTATGAGTATGATTCCATTTCTCTGGGCAATAAAAGTAGAACAGGAAAAAGGATTGGCGAGATCCAGAAGAGTTGAAAAGAGATAAAAATAAAATTATAATACTGAAAGATAACATAAAAGAAGATCTGGTGTAACCCACAAAATCCATAAAAGGGGCCAACAGTTAAGAGAGCAGAGTGTGCAGAGAGGCTCAGGGGAAAGCACCATAGCAAGAAGGTAGAGTCAGGAATTAAATAAATAAATAAGATTTCACTTCAAGCATGCATATCTGGGTAAGAGTCACTGATAAGAAAAAAGAGAAAGAGAAAAGGAGAGACATTTCTATGCTAGGGATGTCTGAGAAAATCGAGAGAGACTAAAGGTAATGTAAAAAGTTATGGAGGTTCAAAGAAAAGTCGTCAAATGTGGAGAAAGTTGTAAACTGTTTCCTGAGGGCTCTCATATCTACAAATACAAACTTAAGATTAGTAATATGAGTTGAAATTTTTGACCATACCAGGTTAATGGTTTAAAAGTTCTGTTTATTTCTCCCAAGAAAAATATATGTACTTGCTAAAAAGTTCTATCAGTGTTTCCTGTTAGAAACCTGTTTATTGCAAGAATAGAGCTAAAACAAAAATGGTTTAAACATTTTTGCTGTCTAATGATAACAGCCCCCAGCTCAAAATTTACCTCTGAGCACTGGTCATTAAATTCAGATTATCAAAAAATCAGATGTTCTTTTAATGTAGATGACATTAATTCTGTTTTATGTCGAAAGCTGTTAAACATTGAAACTAGTTAAAATGTTACAATTATAAACACTGGAAATTAACATAAACTTAACAGGCACCAAGGTGACAATGGGTTTAAAGACATAAAGGGTCCAAAAAATATTTGATATTATAAGAAGCCATTACAGGATGTTTAATTGTTTTATAAAACAGTTTTTAAATGTTTAAATTCAGAAGGTTGCATTATATTTGTGCTTTATTACATTGTTAATATTTGTACTTAAATTAAAGGGCTAAAATTTAAGATCATACCCATAAACTGTATATACTAACCAAAAGTTGAAAAGCTCATTTTTTTTTATGATACAGAGGGCAATCCATCCTTGTTTTTCCCAAATTTGGTAAGCATAAGTTAGTTAGATAAACTGAATCACATAGCTGTTTTATGTTTCCCTAAAAGGAGTTTCAAATTAAAATCAGTATTTTTAAAGCTAAAACTGACAATGCAAAGTTCTAGTTTTATGAAATCTGGTAACTATTATAAAATGTTAAGAAACACAAGTTACAAGCCATCCTTGTAGATTAACCATTGGTTATAGTCAAACTAAGTAGTAATGATTAATAACAGGAATAAAACTCACTCTGTCTCCTATACATATTCTAAAAGTATAAGCTTAAATCAAGTAACTGAAAACCAAGTTGTCTATTAAGATCTACCTAGAAAGACTTCTAATACTACAGAGATCTGTAGAATAAGACATTTAAATATTAACTAAAAGCAGTAATAATTTCAGACAAAGAATCACAGAATCTAACAATGACGAAATGTCTCTAAAGAACATAGTGGGGCAGCATGGATTGTGATGACACTGACCAGGGAGCAAGATGCTGAAACACAATGCCTGCAGCATGATAGGACCCAGCTCAGACTGTGTAGAGGCTGCAGGGTACTGGAAAATTGTCTGCACCTTTGCCTAGACAAAATAAGTTCAGACTTTTCCAATTCCAGGTTCCACAGGGGGAAAAAAAATCTCACATTATTTACTTGGTGAAAAATTTCTCCCCTCAATGCCATAGAAAATTGGTTTTGGCTAAGAATATAAGGAATGGTCCCTGTGGTTTTTTTTAATAGATTCAAAAGTAACATATAGTTTATCCTTCTCAGATCTCTAATTCTATTGATGGCTTGGCTAACCAAAACTTTGTGAGCTTGGCAATAAAGGCAGCCTTGATAAGGCTCCTAAATAATGATTTAAAAATATAAAAATATATGTCTTTTTTGAACATTTATTTATTAATTATGCATACAGTGTTCTGCCTGCATACATGTCTGCACACACAAAGAGGATACCACATCACATTACAAATGTTTGTGAGCCACAATGTTGTTGCTGGGGATTGAACTCAGGAATTCTGGAAGAGCAGCCAGTACTCTTAACCTCTGCCACATCTCTCTAGCCCAAGACATATACTTCTTAAAGATATAAAAAATTAATTTACAATATAAAAATTCAGAGCTTATCTTTTAATCAAGTTCTGATAAGCTAATCTAGCAGTGACTCCCAGCTGTTTAGTCACAAACTCAAAGTTTTATGATTTATATTGGGTGTCATCAAAGTGTAAATATGAAGGGTGTTTCATTAGGCCAAAGGCACCACTGACCAATCTATACATGGATCGCTCTTGACAGAAGAAAAAGATTCTAATCCAAATCTGTAAATTTTGCTAGGACTCAAAGGCATAAGTTCATTCCTGCTGTTTTATAGATACCCAAAACCTACTTTTTCTACAAATTGGATTTCAGCACAGATTGGTGATGATATTATATCTAAAACTTTTATGTCCTTTTATATAACACAGTTCATATAGGCTTCAGAGAATCAAATGTCATAAAGCTTTTATCCACTTCTTACATGTCAAAAGGACTGCAGATAAATACAGCCATCCTGAGGATAGAATTTTCTCCATGGTCTTGCTATCTTTCTTGATCACCAAAGGTAAGGAACTAAGAGTTCCAATTAAATATATACATTTTAACCTTTGTTCCCAGTTTAAACATGTCTCAAACGATTTGTGCTTCTGGCAGATGAGTATCAGTTGCTGACTACAGCCTGCTCTTCTCTAGTGGTCTCCCTACTTACTGTGAACTAGCCCAGCCAAGGTGAATCTTCAACAGTGTCTATAAACTGATGCCTCTGATTAATGGTCCATTTCCTGAATCCCCCTTCCTTTTGTTGGTATTGTCTAGCATTTTAGCCTACTTGCACCTAAGAAAACACTGCAAAATTAAGCAGGAAGTATTACAGGCATGTCCCTGGCACAACAGTGTTTTGATTTTCAAATAGTTGTCACCTGGAGTTCTATAGCCTATAAAGCCTCCTTGAGCAGCTTGTTACTATTATGCCTACTGGTTTCCTCAACTTCCAAGGAAGTTGGAACTCCTGGCTGCAAAAGCAAAAGGATTTTACTGGTAGAAATCAAATGAGCTAGGACCTCACTCTGTCAGAAAAGTAAGGTAGTGGCTTAAAATTGTGAGGGGTTTATAACAGGGTTGAGACCACTAATCTCAGTTCACAAAGTTTCTAAGATACAGGCAGTTCATAGAGTACAAATTTATTTACAAGGTTATCATGGAACTAAGCTAATATTATCAATCATTTGTTTAGACAAGATTGATCAGCACACCTGAAAGGTTGGGTTTTTTTTTTTTTTTGTTTTTACTTCTTCTCCTGAAAACAGGATGTGGATTCTGTACTCTGTAGTCAGGGATTTATGTATTGGCAGAAATTCTTGTTCTCATTATTTTTTCCTTCTTGCAATAAGCACTAATTTTATAACTTTTAGTTATTAATTTTTCCATCACATTACCTCTTTGCAACAAACATTAGAGGCCCAATTTTTGGGCCTCCAATAGGTAAACGACTTCTAGTGTTTTTTGGTGTACAGGTTACTCACATTGCCTCCTATGTTTAGGAGTTTAATTTTGTTTACTTTTGATATAGCATCTCAACCAGGGAAAAGGTGAAATGTATTCTTTTCCTGTACTACTTCCTGCTTAACTGTGCAGTGTTTTTTGGGCATGAGATGGCTAAAATGCTATATAAAACCAATAAAAAAAAGTATTAAAAGGAGGGGTGCTTCAGCAAATTGCACATTTATCAGAGGAATTAGTTTATAGACCCTGTTGAAGATTCATATTGGCTGTGCTGGTTCACAGTAAGTCCAGAGCAGTATTTAGGAACAGAATGTAGTCAGTAACTGATGCTCATCTGCCAGAAGCACAAATCTGCTGAGACATGGTTAAATTTGGAACATAAGTTTGAGATATATTATAATCACTACTCTGTCCTGAAATCTATACTGTAGAAAAAGTAGATATTGGGTATCTGTAAAACAGCAAGAATGTACTTATGCCTTTGAGTCCTAGCAAAAACTACAGATTTGGGTTACAAAATTGTACATTTATCTTCTGTCAAGAGATTGATGTATAGACTGGTCAGTGGTGCCTTAGGCCTGAGGAAATATCCTTCATATTTATACTTCGATGACACCCAATATAAATCATAAAACATTGAGTTTGTGACTAAACAGTTGGGAGTCCCTGCTAGATTAGCTTAACAGAACTTGATTAAAAGTTAAGCTATGAATTTTTATATTGTAAATTAATTTTATGTATTTTAAGAGGTATATGTCTTGGGCTAGAGAGATGGCTCATTGGTTAAGAGTACTGGCTGATCTTCTAGAAGTCCTGAGTTCAATCAACAGCAACTACATTGTGGCTCACAAACATCAGTAATGAGATCTGACTACCTCTTCTTGCCTGCAGACACATGAAGGCAGAACACTGTATGCAAAATTAATAAATAAATGTTCAAAAATGACTTTTATGATTTTAGATCCTTATTTAGAGCCATATTAATGCTGCCTGATACTACAAAGCTGACAAAGTTATGGTTAGCCCAGCCATCAAAACTATCAGATGTGAGAAAAATATAGTTAATTAACTGTTCAAAATATTAAAAAATGACAGGGACCATTCCTTATATTCCTAGCCATAACCAATTGTGTATGGGATTGAGGGCAGAAGTTCTTCACCCACTAAATAATGTGAGAGGCTTTTTGTTAGTTTGTTTGTATTTTCTCTGTGGAAGACAGACATGGAGAAGACTGACCTGTTGTCTAGGCAAAGAACGTGCAAATAATTTTTCAGCATCTACAAAGACTAAGCTGGGTCCATTGTATTTGATCATCTTGCTCCTTGGTCAGTGTCATAACAATCTGGCCCTGGCCCTGGCCCTGGCTGTTCTGGACCAATGCAAATCTAAACATCTCTGAGAAACCACGGGATCAAGCTCCTCTAAACGTAAGAGGATGAAGAGGAGTTAATTTTATTTTCAATAAAGTGAAAAGGATTATGGTACAGGCGATTAACTGTATTCTTTACATTCTAGAAATTAGAAAACTGAAGCTTAGAAAACAGGTTTAAAATACTTTCCTATCTACTAGTCCTAACCAGGCTCAATATTCCTGGTCGCACATGTTTTCCTTTCCTCCCCCTCATTTTCTCCTACTTCTCTCTCCATTCGCTGTCCTCACCCACTTCATCTGAACTCTGGGGGACTTGTGCCTTCCCAGTTCTGTGAGGGACTTTATATGAATCTCTTAGAATACACCTTGTATCCTAGTTCCTCTGGTGATGTGAATTATAGGCTGGTGATCATTTGATCTATTTCTAAAATCCATATATGAGGGAGTACATAATGTGTTCCTATTTTTGTGACTGGGTTACCACATTCAGGATGGTTTCTTTAAGTGCCATCCACTTGCCTGCGAATTTCAAGATACCATTATTTTTTTCTGCAGATTAGTATTCCATTGTTTAAATGTGCCACATTTTCATTAACCATTCTTCAATTGAGGGGCATCTAGGTTGCTTCCAGGTTCTTGCTATTACAAATAGTGCTGCTATGAACATAATTGAACAGATGTCTTTGTTGTATGGATGTGAATCCTTTGGGTATATGCCTAAGAGGGGGATTGCCGGGTCCTGTGGTAAACTAATTCCCATTTTCCTGAGGAACCGCCATACTGATCTCCAACATGGCTGTATGGGTTTGCACTCCCACCAGCAGTGGAGGAGTGTTCCCCTTTCTCCACATCCTCTCCAACATAAGGCATCACTGGTGTTTCTAATTTTAGCCATTCTGGCAGGGGTAAGATGGTATCTCAAAGTTGTTTTGATTTGCATTTCCCTGATAGCTAAGGATGTGGAGCATTTTCTTAAGTGTCTTTCAGCCTTTTTGATTTCCTCCATTGAGAATTCTTTCTTCAGTTCTGTACCCCATTTTTAATAGGGTTATTTGGAGTTTTGTTGACTAGTTTCCTGAGTTCTTTGTGTATTTTGGAGATCAGCCCTTTGTCGTATATAGGATTAGTGAAAATCGTTTCCCAGTCTGCGGGCTGCCGTTTGGTCTTGTCCACTGTGTCCTTTGCCTTACAGAAGCTTCTAAGTTTAAAGAGGTCCCATTTATTAATTGTTTCTTTCAGCGTCTGTGCCCATGGAGTTATATTCAAGAAGCGGTCTCCTATATCAATTTGTTCAAGGGTACCTTCTACTTTCTCTTCTAAGAGGTTCAATGTGGCTGGATTGATGTTGAGGTCTTTGATCCATTTGGACTTGAGTTTTGTGCATGGCGACAGACATGGGTCTATCTGCAGTCTTCTACACACCCTCATCCAATTGTGCCAACACCATTTGTTGAAGATGCTATCTTTGCCCCATTGTATAATTTTAGCTGTTTTGTCGAAAATCAGGTGTTCATAGGTGCGTGGATTAATATCAGGATTTTCAAATCGATTCCATTTGTCTACAAAATTCCATTGGCTTAATACAAAACTATATACAAAACAGTGAATAACAAGTGTGCTCTAAGAAAAGGAAAATCAAGAACAAAATGACCTACATATCTAGTCCAAGGGTGAGGGCATAATGGAGTTTACAATACAGTTGTCCTACGCTGAAAAACATAAGACTAGTACCTAATATATCTATCTAGGAAGAGAGAATAATAGTTGTGATAGTTTAATCTTCAACCTCATCAAGACCTGAGAAGGAAATTAACAATACTAGAGTAGACTGGAAATGTGGATGGACAACTTCCAAAAGGGGCAGCAAGGACAGAAACAGCAAGCCACCTGAAAAGTCACCCTAGTACTCACAGCCACGTTGGTACACCCGGATTTGGCTAAGGCCAAGAGAACTTGACAGACCACAACAACAGCAGGGAGGTAGAATGGCTATCTTACCCTGACTTGGCAAGGTCAAGCAGTCTTCTATATTTGTCTCCTGCAAGCACATAGGACTGAATGTCCAAATCAGTGGTGAAGGAGGGGCAATTCTTTGCCCAACAGGCCATTAGCTGAGGCGAGATTGAACTCCAGCAGGAGCAACAACAGTGTCCAACATATTTTCGGGAAAGTCCACGGTGCTGTCAGGAGCAACAGTGTCTCATGTCAATGGAGTAGTAATATTAAAACATTTAAATGCCATGTTCTGCATGTCTATGAAGTGATTGAAGTTTAAGCATCTATATCTGACTAATCTCATAGGTACAGGAAATATGAGTGAAGATAATCTGTAATACTCGGGAACTTAGCTGAAAAGACTGATTAAAACTTTCCTGAGTAAAGCAGGAACAAATACTCAAACAATATAACTATATACATATACATACATATAAATCCCTAAAATAAAGGTAGAGTAGAAATGTCAAGACAAGAGGTAGAACTATAAAGGGCAGCAAGAAAAAAATCCCAAATTGTATCAATATACAAAATGTCTTGAATACAAGAAAAGTATACATACATAGAATATGGTAAAAAAAATAATGTGCATAAAACATCGTAAGTGGAAAGATTTCACACAATATAACAAAATATAAACTTAATTTTACATAGCTTACCACATATAATGTGGTAAATATATATATATGTAAAATACTATCTCATTCTTACTCAAATTCTCAAGAAAATAGGCTAATCTACCTATATCCCATCTAAACCATACCTTTCCCAAACATTCCCTATTCCTGTCTAAAAGATAAACCCGAGTGTAAGCATCACCTTCCATACCCAACCCTAACTGACTAAAACCAATACAAAGCCAATGACTATTATCCCAAAATTCCAAGGGTATGGAAAGGGGGCCTCTTTATCTTAAGGTTACTTCCTGCTGAAATGGGACAATGATTGCTCCAATGGATCCTGTAGGAAGAAAATTTTTAGCAACCAAATTTCTCAACAGAGCTGGCTGTGGCATATGTAGCTAGTCACTGTGTGGCAGAAAATTCTTGACTGTAGTTCTATTAGAAACTCTGGCCAGGGTGTAATAAAAAGGTGCACCATTACAGCTAGCTAGTCATGAGTTGTCTCGAGCAAAACAGTCTCAAACTGGTTTTAGGGTGATGTTTGTAGTTCAGATGCATCAGGTTGAGTCAAGTGCAATGATGATGCGGGGCCCCATCTTCTTTCCGGAGAGTTCAAAGACTGCTGTTAGGAATCGTTATTATTCCTTGTGGAAAAGTTACACATCAATACTAAAGTAAAATTTTCAAGTTTTAAGGTATGCATTAGGGGAAGACAACAATAAGCATTAAAAGTATGTGAGAAAATTAGGATTTAAGAGAGAAAATTGCATATAAAAAATTAGTCCCCAGATTTTGTTTTCTTCTGCCTTACACCAATTGGCTTCTTAATTTAAGGCAGAAACCATGAATTTAATCTTAACAACATGCTTGAATTTAGAGAAGGAAAGCCAAATCCAACTCCAAAGCCAGCTTTGGTTTATATAAATTGGGACTTCGGGAATACTAGATAGTAGAGAGAAATTGATTTCTGTATACAAATAGTTTACTACAATTAAATATATTTTTTTAACCATATATCAGATTCTGCTTCCTTAAGTGATTGTTTCTGAAGAGCTGTCTTCTCTTCTGTAGGCACCTTCTGTTCAGTGTTTTTTGGCTGTTTGATGATAGGTTTTCTCTGTTTTCCTGTAAGAACAAGAACAAAACACTTCCCCTACCTTTGAGAGGCCTCCGCACACCTTTTGCGACCTAATTTGTTGGATGACTTGTCATTTGTTTTCATTAAGATGCTTCTCTTGTTCAACTCGAATCTTGATTAACTTAGATGGTATCCATAGTTTTTCTTCTCCTGTAGATATAAAGGCAAAACCCCTAAATATGGGTCTCAGCCAGATGGACTGAGAAGTCCTAGGGAACTCAGACAGTGGAACCAGGATGTATTCCTCATGAACAAAAGGTCTTTGCAGACACATCCCGCATGGAGGGTACTCCCTTAACCTAGAAACAGGAGAGAAGTCCTAGTCCCTATTTCAAATGACTTGACAGATCCACATGACTACACCTGGATGGCATTGTCATACATGTGGAATTGTGTTGGGAGCTGGGAGCAGAGGATGGTCAGGGTGCATGTGAGGGGGCATAGCGTGTAAGTGGGTGGGAGGGAGGGAGGAAGAGGGAATTGGGATCGACATGTGAAATAAAAAATAAATAAGTAAATTAAGAAAATAAAAAATAATAACTCCCAGGCCTGGATCTTACAGGCTGCGGGTAATACAGAACACCAGTGTAAACAGCACCAGGCTCCTCTTGGTACAGAAGTCCTAAGCTGTGCTCATCCCGGATCCATGCTGGGTTGCTGAAGGCCTAAGTGCATTGGGCCACCTGGTGGGCAGTCAGAGAGGAGAGGAATTCTGAATCCCTAGGGGCTAATGACTGAACCAGCCCCTTGCCCAGCCCTCCTCTCCTCAGGTAGCAGTGACTATGACTGTAGGGACAGGAGTGGGAGTGAGAGTGGGAGGTGGAGGATGAGGGGGTGTTCGGGAGAACAACTTTGGTAAAGATTTTTATGTCAACTAAAATTACAACTAACAAAATATATGGTAATTAGATGTGATGGCTATGTGCAGACTTGGTACAATCAGTCTGAAGCAAAGAAGACAAAATAAGATAACAGTGGTCTAGTAGACAGGTCAAGTGGCCTGCAGATTTATAGGTCAATGCAACTCATCAAAGCAGCACAGAGAAATTCAAAAGGAAGTTCATGTGTTACAAGAATGATTCCACTTCTCTGGGCCATAAAAGGTAGATCAGGAAAAGGGATTATCCAGATCCAGAAGAGTGGAAAAGTGATAAAAATAAAATTATAATACTGAAAGATAACATTAAAACAGAGCTGGTGTACCCCACATAATCCATAAAGGGAGCCAACAGTTCAGAGAGCAGAGGGTACAGAGAGGCTCAGGGGACAGCACCAACATAAGAATGTACAGTCAGGAATTAAATAAATAAATAAGATGTTCACTTCAGGCTTGCACATCTGAGTAAGAGTCACTGATAAGAAAAAGGGAAAAGGAGAGACATTTCTACCCTAGGGATGTCTGAGAAAATCAGAGAGACTAAAGGTAATGTAAAAAGATATGGAGGTTCAAAGAAAATTCATCAAAAGGTCGAAGGAAGATGTAAACTGTTTGCTGTGGGCTCTCATATCTACAAATATAAATTTAAGATTAGGAATATGAGTTAAACATTTTGACCATACCAGGTTAATTGTTTAAAAGTTCCGTTTATTTCTCTCAAGAAAAACATATGTACTTTCTAAAAAGTTCTATATATATTTCCTGTTAGAATCCTGTTTTATTACAAGAATATAGCTAAAACAAAAATGGATTAAAAGTTTTTGCTGTCTTAGGCTAACAGCCCTTAGCTCAAAATTTATCTCTGAGCACTGATCACTAAATTCAGATTATCAGAAAATCACATGTCCTTTTAATGTAGATGATATTAATTCTGTTTTATGTCTAAAGCTGTTAAAAATTGAAACTAGTTAAAAAGTTACAATTATTAACACTGGAAATTAACATAAATTTAACAGGCACCAAGGTGACAATGGGTTTAAAGATATAAAGGGTGCTAAAATTATTTGATATTATAAGAAGACATTACAGGATGTTTAATTCTTTTATAAAAACAGTTTTTAAATGTTTAAATGCAGAAGGTTACATTATATTCATGCTTTCTGACATTGTTAATGTTTGTAATTAAATCAAACGGCTAAAATTTAAGATCAGAGCCATACACTGTATATACTAACCAAAAGTAGAGATTCTCATTTTTTTTATGATACAGAGGGCAATCCATCCTTGTTTTTGCTAAATTTGGTAAGCGTAAATTATTTAGTTAAATTGAGTCACATAGATGTTTCATGTTTCCCTAAATGGAGTTTCAAATTGAAATCCATATTTTTAAAGCTAAAAGTGACAATAAAAAGTTCTACTTTTATAAAAGCCGGTAAACTATTATAAAATGTTAAGAAACACAAGTTACCAGGCATCCTTATAGATTAACTGTTGGTTATAGTGAAATTAAGTATTAATGATTAATAACAGGAATAAATTTCACTCTGTCTACTACACATGTTCTAAAACTTTAAGCTTAAATCAAGTAACTGAAAACCAAGTTGTCTATTAAGATCTATCTAGAAAGACTTCCAATACTACAGAGATCTGTAGAATAAGACATTTAAATATTAACTAAAAAGCTGTAATAATTTCAGACAAAGAATCACAGAACCAACAATGACCCAAGGTCTCTAAAGAACATTGTGGGGCAGCATGGATTGTGATGGCACTGACCAGGGAGCATTATGCTGAAACACAATGCCTGCATCATGATAGGACCAAGCTCAGACTGTGTAGAGAGAGGTTACACGGTACTGGAAAATTGTCTGCACCTTTGCCTAGATAAAATAAGGTTAGACTTTTCCAAGTCCAGGTTCCACAGAGGAAAAAAAAAACAAAAACAAAAAAACAAACAAACAAACAAAAAAAAAACACCTCTCACATTATTTACTTGGTGAAAAAATTCTCCCCTCAATGCCATAGAAAATTGGTTATGGCTAGGAATATAAGGAATGGTCCCTATGAATTTCTTAATAGATTCAAAAGTTTCATATAATTTATCCTTCTCAAATCTCTAATTCTATTGTTGGCTTGGCTAACCAAAACTTTGTGAGCTTGGCAGTAAAGACAGCCTTAATATGGCTCCTAAATAAGGATCTAAAAATATAAAGACATTTAAGTTTTTTTGAACATTTATTTATTAATTATGCATACAGTGTTCTGCCTGCATACATGGCTGCATGCCCAAAGAGGATACCAGATCTCATTATAGATGTTTGTGAGCCACAATGTTGTTGCTGGGGATTGAACTCAGGACTTCTACAAGAGCAGCCAGTACTCTTAACCTCTGAGCCATCTCTCAAGCCCAAGACATATACATCTTAAAAAAATATAAAATTAATTTACAATATAAAAATTCAGAGCTTAATTCTTAATCAAGTTTTGATAAGCTAATTGAGCAGTGACTCCCAGCTGTTTAGTCACAAACTCAGAGTTTTATGATATATGTTGGGTGCCATCTAAGTGTAAATATGAAGGATGTTTCATCAGGCCTAAGGAACCAGTGACCAATTTATACATGAATCTCTCTAGACAGAAGAAAATGGTTCTAACCCAAGTCTGTAGTTTTTGCTAGGACTCAAAAGCATAAGTCCATTCCTGCTGTTTTACAGATACATAAAATCTACTTTTTCTACAATTTGGATTTCAGCACAGATTGGTGATGATAATATATCTAAAACTTGCATTTCCTTTTATATAACATAGTTCATATAGTCTTCAGAGTATCAAATGTCATAAAGCTTTTATCAAATTCTTACAGATCAAAAGGATGGCAGATAAATACAGCTATCCTGAGGATGGAATTTTCTCTCTGGTCTTGCTGTCTTTCTTGATCTAATTGGAACTAAAACTTCCAATTAAATACATATGTTTTAACCTTTATTCCCAGTTTAAACATGTCTCAAAGGATTGGTGCTTCTGATAGATGAGCATCAGTTGCTGAATACAGCCTGTTCCTCTATAGTGCTCTCCCTGGAGTTACTATGAACCAGCCCAGCTGATGTGAATCTTCAACGGGGTCTACAAACTGATGACTCTGATAAATAGTTCATTTCCTGAATCCCCCTTCCTTTTGTTGGTATTGTCTAGCATTTTTACCTACTTGCAACTCAGAAAACACTGCAAAAGTAAGCAGGAAGTAGTACAGGCATGTCGCTGGCACACCAGTGTTTTGATTTTCAAATAGCTATCACCTGGAGTTCTATAGCCTATAAAGCCTCCTTGAGCAGCTTGTTACTATTATGCCTACAGGTTTCCTCAACTTTCAAGGAAGTGACTCCTGGGTGCAAAAGCAAAAGGTTTTTATTGCTAAAAATCAAACCAGATGGGACTTCACTCTGTCAGAAAAGTAAGGTAGTGGCTTAAAATTCTGAGGGGTTTATAACAGGGTAAACAGAAAGTGAAGCTTGAGATCACTATTCTCAGTTCACAAGGTTTCCAAGATACAGACAGTCCATAGAGTACAAAGTTATTTACAAGGTCTTCACGGATCTAAGTTAATAGAATCCATCATTTGTTTAGGCAAGATTGATAAGCACACCTGAAAGTTTGGGGATTTTTCTTTGTTTTTACTTCTTCTCCTGAGTCAGGGACTTACCTATTGGCAGAAATTCTTGTTCTCATTAATTTTTCCTTGTTCCAATAAGCCCTAATTTTATAACTTTTAGTTATTAATTTTTCCATCACATTACCTCTTTGACACAAACCTTAGATGCCCAATTTTTGGGCCTCCAATAGGTAAAAGACTTCTGGTACAGGTTACTCACATTGCCAACTATGTATAGGACTTTACTTTGGTCTACTTTTGATATAGCATCTCAACCAGGGAAAAGGTGAAATGTATTCTTTTCTGTACTACTTCCTGCTTACCTTTGCAGTGTTTTCTTGGGTGTGAAATGGCTAAAATGTTATATAAAACAAAACGGAAAAAAAAAAAAGGAGAGAAAAAGGGGGGTGGATTCAGCAAATTAGCAAATTGCACATTTATCAGAGGCATTAGTATATAGACCCTATTGAAGATTCACATTGGCTGTGCTGGTTCACAGTAAGTCCAGAGCAGTGTTTAGGAGCAGAATGTAGTCAGTAACTGATGCTCATCTGCCAGAAGCACAAATCTGCTGAGACATTGTTAAATTGGGAACATAAGTTTGAGATATATTATCATCACCACTCTGTACTGAAATCTATATTGTAGAAAAAGTAGATATTGGGTATCTGTAAAACAGCAGGAATGTACTTATGCCTTTGAGTCCTAGCAAAAAGTACAGATTTGGGTTGCAAACATGTACAATTTTCTTCTGTCAAGAGAGATCCATGTATAGATTGGTCAGTGGTGCCTTAGGCCTGATAAAATATCCTTCATATTTACACTTTGATGACACCAAACATAAATCATAAAACATTGAATTTGTGACTAAACAGCTGGGAGTCCCTGCTAGATTAGCTTAACAGAACTTGATTAAAAGTTAAGCTATGAATTTTTATATCGTAAATTAATTTTATATATTTTAAGAAGTATATGTCTTGGGCTAGAGAGATGGCTCATTGGTTAAGAGTATTGGCTGCTCTTCTAGAAATCCTGAGTTCAATCCCCAGCAACTACATTGTGGCTCACAAACATCAGTAATGAGATCTGACTACCTCTTCTCGCCTGCAGACATATGAAGGCAGAACACTGTATGCATAATTAATAAATAAATGTTCAAAAATGACTTTTATGATTTTAGATCCTTATTTAGGAGCCATATTAATGCTGCCTAATACTGCCAAGCTGACAAAGTTATGGTTAGCCCAGCCATCAAAACTATCAGATGTGAGAAAAATATAGTTAATTAACTGTTCAATCTACTAAAAAAACTGACAGGGACCATTCTTTATATTTCTAGCCATAACCAATTGTGTATGGGATTGAGGGAGGAGTTCTTCACTAAATGCAAAATATGAGAGGCTTTTTGTTTGTTTGTTTGTCTTTTCTCTGTGGAAGAGAGACATGGAAAAGACTGACCTTCTTTTGTCTAGGCAAAGGTGGTGCAAATAATTTTTCAGCATCTACAAAGACTAAGCTGGTTCCTGCCTGGCAGTAGACATGGTATTTGAGCATCTTGCTCCCTGGTCAGTGTCATAACAATCCATGCTGCCCCATAATCTTCTTTAGAGGCCTAGGGTCATTGTTAGGATCTGTGATTCTTTGTCTGATATTATTACAGCTGTTTAGTTAACATTTAAATGCCTTATTCTATACAGATCTCTGTAGTATTAGAAATCTTTCTACGTGTATCTGAACAGACAACTTTGTCTCAGGTACTTGTTTTAACCTTAATCATTTAGAACATGTATAGGCAACAGAGTGAGGTTTATCCCTGTTATTATTCATTAACTTTTAGTTTGATTATAATCAACAGTTAATTTATAAGAATGGCTAGTAACTTGTGTTTCTTAACATTTTATAATAGATTAAACAGCTTTTACAAAACTAGGACTTCGTATTGTCAGGTTTAGCTTTAAAAATACTGATTTTAATTTGGAACTCCTTTTAGGGAAACATGAAACATCTATGTGACTCAATTTATCTAAATATTTTACGCTTACCAAATTTAGCAAAAAACAAGAATGCATTGCCTTCTGTATCATAAAAAATGAGAATCTCAACTTTTGGTTAGTATATAGAGCTTACAGCTGTGATCTTATATTTTAGCCCTTTGATATAAGCACAAACATTAACAATATATTAAAAGCACAAATATCCTGTAACCTTATAAATTTAAACATTTAAATATGTTTTCATAAAAAATTACACATCTGATAATGTCTTTTTTGTGATATCAAAAATAAAGTGCCCTTTATATCTTCAAACACAATATGACCTGGGTGACTGTTAAATTTATGTTAATTTCTAGTGTGACTAATTGTAACCTTTTAATTAGTTTCAATTTTTAACACCATTAGCCAAAAAACAGTATTAATATTATCTACATTAAAAGGACATCTGATTTTCTCATCATCTTAATCAGATGACCAGAGCTCAGAGATGAATTTTGACCTGAGGGCTGTTAGCATTAGACCCCCAAAACATTTAAACCCTTTTTGTGTTCACTTTATTCTTGTAATAAAACTTAGGTTTATAACAGGAATTACAGATAGAACTTTTTTTTTCAGTCCTTTAACATTTAGTAATATTTAAAGAAAATATTCTTTTATCTATCCTATCTTTATGAGTCTAAAGTCCTATATGTAACTTTAATTCTAACTAAGGAAAACTATAACCTTAACTATCAGTCTTCAAGTCCATCAAAGAACATAGAAGGATAATATATAAACTCTAGAATTGAAAGAGACAACTCACCGGGTCAGTTCCAACATTCTTCTGTGATATTCAATCTCCAGTCTATAGGTCATAGTGTGTCTGGCAGACTTCTCAGCAAAGCAAAACATTTAAAAATGTCCCATCTGGGTTGGCAGTTTGTCAGTCACTTTTCTCCACATCCTGCAGAATGTCTAGCAGACTCTTTCATGAAGAAGGAACTCTGTAGCAATGTCCATCTTGTATCAGAGTCACTTTCCTGTGGGTCCTGCCTGTCCAGTTCTTAAAGCATAAAGTCAAACAGTACAGACAAGAACAGTATTTTGCCCAAATGGCTGGTCTTACTATATTAGAGGCAAACTCTAGAACTTTTTAACAAGTACCTATAGTTTTCTTTAGAGAAATAAAAGGAACATTTAAACAATTAACCTGGCATGGTCAAAATTTTTAACACATATTACTAATCTTAAATTTATATTTGTAGATATCAGAGCACACAACAGTTTACATCTTCCTATGAACTTTCTACTACTTTTCTTTGAACCTCTATATCTTTTTACATTACCTTTAGTGTCTTTCTCTGATTTTCTCAAACATCGTTATCATAGACAATACTCTCCTTTTCTATTTTCCTTCTTTCCTCTTATCAGTGACTCTTACTCTGAGGTGTGTGGCTGAAGTGAACATCTTATTTATTTATTTAAATCCTGAGTGTACCTTCTCAGTGTGGTGCCTTCCCCTGAATTTCTCTGCGCCCTCTGCACTCTTAACTCTTGGTTCCTGTTTCTGCTCATGTGTGTACACCAGCTCTCCTTTATTGCTGTTTAATAATGATCAGGAGAAACAACTAGGCTGAATAGATGTTTATTCTGGAGAAATATCGTACAATATAGAAAGAGGAATATGAGCAGGTTCCTTCCTGGTCCCAAGGATACCTCCAGATGTACTCCTGTCCCCATGCTGCAAGCAATAGAGCTCTCTGAGCCCCCTCCTCAGACTTAGTTCCCCCAGGTAATCTCCTGCCCTGTCTCCACAAAAATGTGCATGTGAACAAAGTGAATATCTCACTACAGTTCCCCTTTTAGTCTAAGAAAAGATTTAGGCTTGATACAAAAACTATATAAAAAACAGTGAATAACAATTGTGCTCTAATAACTGACTGAGAACTGGGAAGCCAGCATAGGACTGACTCAGGACCACCTGAATATGGGTCTCTGCCAGAAGGACTGAGCAGTCTAAGAGACCTCAGGCAGTGGAGCCAGGATATATCCCTAGTGCACACAAGGACCTTGCGAACACATCCCCCATGGAGGGATAACTGCCTTAACCTAGATATAGGTGAGAAGCCCTAGTTCCTATTTCAAATAACCTGTCAGATCCACATGATTCCAACTGGATGCCATTGCTCTACATATGGAATTGTGGTTGGGGGATAGGAGGGGAGGGTGGTTAGGGTGCATGTGAGAGGGCAGAGGGGGTAAAAGGAAGGGAGAGAGGGGAGGAGGGAGAGAGGGAAGAAAAGGGAACTGAGATCAACATGTAAAATAATAAATTAAATAAAAAGAAATTGTGCTCTAACAAAAGGAAAATTGAGAATATACAATCTTAAGACCTAACTATCCAGTCCTAGGGTGAAGTCAAAACAGTGTTTACAATAGAGTTGTCCTAAGCTGGAAAGAATAAGTCTAGAACCTGTTATATCTAACTAGGAAGAGCGAATAATAGTTTTAATAATTTAATCTTCAACCTCATCAAAGACCTGAGAAGGAAAATAACAATACTAGGGGAGGCAGGAAGTGTGTATGGGCAACTTCCAAATGGTGCAGCAAGGACAGAAACAGCATGCTACCTGGACAGTCACCAAAAGGTCTCACAGCAAGGTTGGTACAGCCAGTTTTGGCTAAGGCCTAGAGTACTGGACAGACCACAGCAAAGGCAGGGAGGTAAAAAGGCTGTCTTACCCTGATTTGTCAGGGCTCAGCAGTCTTCTAAGGCCTGAAATCTATTCAGCATTTTGTCTTTGAGTGTATGATAATGAATCACATAACTTTCTAGAGACTTCATTGAATCAGTAAGTCCCTTGCTTTCTCCAACTACTAAAGATTCCATATTTTTAATATTCTCATTCTTTAGAAAAATCTGAATGAAATGTAAACTGCCTTCCAGACACAAAGTTCTATCTGCTAGCTTTCAATTAATCCTGAGACATGGAACAGATTCTGCTAGTCTTTGCATCTGATGTTCCAGGTTTTAACTGTATTAGCAGCTCTGTTCAACCAGGAATCAGCTGTTCCTGTCAGCATGTTAATGCATTGCATTGTTTCTGTTTTGATTTTTGAAGCATTAGACATAAAAAAAAAAATTCTGTTTTCTAGTTGGTCATTTTTATGTTCCATGTTTTGTATTCTGTCAGCTCTCTATTTGCATGTCTAATATTCTGAATCTTTTTCTCTAAGTATTCTATGTTTGTCTTCTATTTTTAAGCTCTCCATTTTCATTTTCAATATTCTAAACAATTGTTTCCAAACATTGTATGTTTTCTGTTCTGTTTTTCATCCTTCTATTATCATTTTCAATAGACTGAACTGTTTTTTCTAAGCATTCTATGTTTTGCCTTCTAATATTGTCATTTTCAATATTCTAAACCTTTTTTTCACCTTCTATGTTTTCATTCTAATTGTCAGCTCTCCATTGTCATTTTCAATATTCTGCATTTGGTTTTTTAGCTCTCTATTGTTATTTTCCATATTTTGAACCCCTGTTACTAAGTCTCTGTTGGTTTTTAAAATTTTCTTATTGTTTGCTTTAAGCTCAAACCATTTAGAATATCTTAATGTTGATACCCATTGCTATTACAAAAACAAAATGTATATATTGGATAAGCCATGATTTTTCTGATGTTAAAATTCCTTCTATATTTGAAGTAAAAGAATTTCTAAAGTCTTGAATCATAAGATTATCCACCCTAGGTATGGAACAATTGATCTCATATTATATCATCTTAAATGGTGAAGAAGTTTGCAATTACCTTAGGTATAATTCTGCTGTCCTTGAACTTTGATGGTTTTAGTTGTTGATCTCAATTTGTGGTGGAAGTGCCTGGCGGTGTCCCACCAAATTGCATCTGGCAGCAGACAATCCTTCTGATCGTTGTCCCTGTAGAATAGCTCTTAACAAACTAAGGCAAGCAAAATTTTGTTAAACTCATGAGTGAAAGGAGCTTTGTGCAAATTTCTAGGACCCCCAGGGCTAACAGGTGTTGCCACTTACTGGCGCCTTTGGGCCACAGAAAACACACAAGCTGGGCAGGCGCCATGTGCACCACAGCTGCAAATGCAAAGTGAGGAATAGACAAAAAATGAGAAGCAGTGAGTGCTTTCTCAGTGCCACAGTGGATGTAAAGTTTTAGGGCAGTGGCAAATGTTCCACAAGCTGTGGTGTTTCCACCTGGTTACTCAAGGAACCCTGCCCATTCGGGGATGGTGTAAGAAGTGAGCGGAGTCTGCCACCTTGGTGTAAACCAGGTCCGGTAAAAATCCGGATTCCGCTTCTGACACCAGATATTGATGTTCGATAAGGATCAGGAGAAAAAAATAGGCTGAATAGATGTTTATTCAGGGAGACATAACTTACAACATATACAGATGAACTCCAGCAGGTTTCTGGTCCCAGAAAGCTGTTCCTGTGCTGCCGGAAAGAGAGCTCTCTCAGTATCCTCCTCAAAATCAGTTCCCGCGGGTCACATCCGGCCCTGTCTCCACCCCCCAATGGGCGTGGTCTATGCCACAGGCTGGGACAAGGTGAATATCTCACAATGAATACTGAATGCTGCCTTAAATTCATATGTCAAAATTTAGTCAACCAATGGTGGGGCAATGGCAGAGGTATTCTATTAATATGTACAAAGAGTAAATAGGAATTTCTTCCCCTAATACTAAAGACACTCCATAACTGCACATATTATCTGCCTTAAGGAATCACATATTTGCATATATTCTCTGCCTGAAGGGTGTCTATAAGCCTGTATGTGCCCAAATATATTGCTTTTAGATAGGAGATATTCACCAAAAAAGGCCCAGACAACCTATGGTAAGAAAGGTAATATATTAGGGACAATAGATGTTATTTGTGCTCTCTGTACCCATGACAAGTTGGAATGGGTTCCCATATACGATTTCAGACAGGACAGGCAGGCAGAGTGTGTTCCAGAACTGTCATAGCCACTCAGAGAAGCTTTACATGGAATTAGATGATGAGATCCATCTTTAACTACTTGGTGGCAGTGCACATGTTTAATATCAGAACTAAGGAGGCTGTCAGTAATCAAAAATGAAATACAATAATAAAACAAAACACATAAGGAAGAATTAGATTCACCTTAATATGAGTCACACCATCTGGTGGTATCCTGCATGTATAAAGGGAATTGAATGAGTAGGCTCTCCTTCAGTTGCTCCTTGCCCTATCTATGACTACCAAGTTTATAACTTTACTAGCTTTAGAGCTTTCTTCTTTGGACTTTAAGAGTATAACGATGACCAGGTGAGACATGCACCCTGGTGATTTAAACAACTGCTGTGGTCTTCAGATTCCCATTGCTGGCAGCCATTTTTGGACTACCTGGACCACAGCCTCTGAGACATTATAATAAATCCACATTATACATATATGGAGAGATTCATCCTACCATGCCTGTTTAAGCAGAGAACCTTGAAAAATGAAGTTACTTTTTGCTTTCTTTTGATTTTAACCTGCTACTGAACATGTGTCAACTAACAATATTGCTCACAAATGCAAACTTCCTAGTTCTGTTCCTCTCCAAGTATTCAATTTTCTAGGAAGACTACATTTTCCATTACTATGCATTTTCCAAGCATTTACTCTGATTTTCAGTGATAAAACTCCTTCATTCGTGGAGCCATCATCCAGCTTTCTAGGAGGAAAAGGTGATACTATCTTGTTTGTCATCTGAATGCAGCTTCTCTTTACTGATTTAAGTGTCAGTGGTGGTCCAGTTTTCTTCTAGAGAAACACATAGTTCAGCCAGTTGGGCAAGATTAGCCCAGATGACAACTGTTTGAAAAGGTAAACACTGTTGTGTTGAGAGTTTGGCTGAGCAAGCAAGACATCTGTTTAGGTCCTGACTCAAAAAGAAGGAACATAGCTCCTTCTCAAACAAATCAATGAGCTTAGGAGATTCATTATCAGCCTGGTGACCTAGACTTAGACCCTCAGGTATTGACAATGAAATAGATTCAGTCCTTTAACATAATGAAGATGCTTAGGAGAAAATGCAATTGTTTAAATCCAGGGCCTTGGTGGAGGTATTGCTTCATATCTTGTGAACACTACTTTTCCCACCACATGGAGCTGGGGTTATCGGTCCCAAGGGCACTGAGGGCTTATTCAGTAAAGTTCCTCAGATGCACTGTGTTCTCCTCATGATACAATGCATGAGGAGCCTTCGCATGAGCTGGTCAAATTGAAAGATGACTCCTACTGACTTCCTAAAAGTCTCCCATTTCTTCCATCTCCCCCTGAAAGTAGGCAACTGGAAGATATTCCTGATAAGAAGCTTACTTAGAATAAGACATAAGTCAAGCAAGACATCCCTTCCCCAGATTTAATCTTTTCTTTCTTCTGCCTTTCCTCTTTCACTCATCTTCACACACCTCTACCCCAAGACCTGTCAGTGAAGTGTGAACATCTCTTTCATGTTACTCATATACTATTAAATAATTATGGTACTAATTTTCTGTTGAAGAATTTAATTGCCTTCCTGGCCTTACTTGCTGTTTCTTATTAATATTTAAATTCTTCAAAGTTTCAGTTGTAATCTGACCCTGAAAGAATTTTAAAATGGCATTACCTATGTAATGCAAAAGTCTGCTTTATAAGCCAGGTTTGTGGCTGTGCTTTCCTTTAACCCCAGTACTCAGGAGACCCAGGCAGCCGATTTCTGTGAGATTGACACAAGTGTCATAAACACAGCTAGTCTCACTACAAACAGCCAGTTCATGCATCTGGGATAGCTCCTGGTTGCACTGCCAGGGTTCCTTGAACGGATCAATTCAAATAATTATCACAGACATTCACAGGGTTTAGTCTGATGAAAGGAAAGTCCTCCAACTCTCAGTCCACAGTCTGTGAGTGCTACTAAAAGAGGATTAGGGGATGGGGGATTGTGGGAGTGGGCTTTTCTAGTTAGAAGAAGTATGTCACTGGATGTGGGCAGAGACAGGCATTGATGTTTCTTATATACAGGATGCTGGCCAGTGTGTTGGTGAACATTCTGTTAGCTCTGAGTGAAGATTTAAGGACACTAACCCCCAGTACCACATTCACCTGCAGGCTGCCTTGCTCCACCCATAATGATTATTAACTGAATCTTTGAAATATTAAGTGAGACAACTCAAATAAATGTTTTCTTTTTAAGAGTTCCCATGGTATGTAGTATCTCTTCACAGCAATAAAATCCTAACAAAGACAGATGTGGGTACCAGGGGCTAGGATATTTCTGTGAGAGGCTGGCCCTATCATAAAATTTCTTTGATTATTTTTTTATGAGTATAGTTGATCTGCTAGCTTGTGTCTCCCGTTATGTCTATTCATTTTGATTTTTTTTTCCGTCAGTGCTATAGGCTTTTTAAAGGGCCAAGGAAATGTCTATGTGAACTTCCAATTCAGTTTCCTTCTAAGGAAACTTGATGAATACATTATAATGTCCATGCAATGAAATAATGTGGGAAGCACCAGAATGATATGACTATATTGTCAAAGAAGCAGACATTTACAATGTGTTTATCACACTTCCTGTTTAACACAGTTATGATGTAGGACTCTGAATCGACCCCTGAGAGAACATGAGCAAGCCTGAAGCTGTTGGCTAGAACTCCTTGCCCCAAGGCTGTTTTGGTACTCCTCCTGTTTTGATAGCACACCTCATGACAGCACACCTCATGACAACACACAGCTCGTAGGGAGGAGCTAAGCCTAAAATTCCTGTAATTTTCCACTGTGCTATAAGTCAGTATTTAAGACCATTCTTTCCCCTCAGTAAACTGCATTTGGCATTTGGTGTTCCGTCATTGCCATTGAATGAATGACCCTCTGTCTTGTTTTTATTTCAATCTCTAGGCCTTCGCCCGATTTGTGGAACACTTCCTGGCACAGGTGCTACAAGTGTAGGTCCAACCAAGATTGGGAAAGAAAGGATCATCTATGAGATCACCCTTGAAGGCTGGCCTGCAAAAGTAAGTGAATGAGGGTGTATTGAAGGATGAGTGCCAGTAACTGTAAGGAAATGCTCAGTGGACTATGAGTGGCCCTATTGAAAAGACAGGGCAATAGGACTAAAACAAGACAGGTAAACAATTCATTGCAACAATTTAAAAGAAAAAATGGCAGAGATGAATAGGACTTTTGAGGAATTACAAGATTTAGAATCTGAACAATCTCTCAGGGGAAAAGAGGGATCCCAACTAAGAGATGATAGTCATGTTGTAACTGATGAAGGGGATACTTTGGAATCAGAAACTGAAGCTGGTGAGCGCATATGCCAACCACCAAGACACAACCCCTTTTGTGATTCTGATTCTTTTGTAGGTCCTCTGTACCTCGAGTGTTAGAGGAAGAGGCCAATAATTTAATAACCAAGGTAGAAGCATAAGAATAGGAAAGAAAAGTGTTTCCAGTGATTGAGACACTGAATCTGGAGGATACCATGGTAAGGGAGCACAGCCCATTAAATTTTAAGGATATAAAACAGGTTAAAGAGGCTTTCACTGTTTATGGGCCCCATGCTCCTTTTACTCAGAGAATTTTTGATTCTTTTGCAGCATTAAATTGCACCCTTAGTGATTGGATGCAGTTCTATAGACTTGTGCTGAGTGGGGGTGACTATTTACTCTGGAGAGGCAAATTTCAAGAATTTTGCAAGGAAACCACACAAAGTAATGCTGCTACTGGATTTCCTGCTAGGAATTTAGATATGCTCACACTCACTAGGCAATATTCTACACTTGCAGCTCAAATTCTTTTTGACCCAAAAGTCCATGCACAAAATGCTGTTGCTGCTACTAGACCTTGCAAAGCCCTGCCTAATAAGGCTGAAGGAGATCAACTATCTAAGGTATGGCAGGGACTGTCTGAGCCCTATTCAGATTTTTCAGACCACCTCCTACAGCTGTCAGGCCACATATTTGGAGATGTTGGAAATGCCATGCCCATTGTTAAACAATTCACATTTGAAAATGCAAACAAGTTTTGTAAAGAGGCTTTAAGTCCCCATAAGGCCAAAAGTCTTAATGAGTATGTATGCATATGTTGGGACATAGATTGTCATCACATTATGGGCCAGGTTATAGCTTCAGTCATGCAAATAGGTGGGAAGGATGGAGGAGCCAGACAAAAGAATTGCTTTGTGTGTGGACAACCAGGATGTTTCAGAAGGAATTGCTGTGGCTCCAGCATGTAGTACTCAGTTTCCTAAATGGTCAGCTGATAGACATACAAGTCTTTTTTTCAACTTTTGTAATAACTCATAACTCTGTTAATCTTTGGGGAAGAGATGTGCTTTGGCCATGGGAGCAGTTCTTACTACTGAGCCTGTGAAAAATATGCTGGCTGACCAAGGTTATATACAAGGAAGAGGACTGGGTAAATTCCCCCAAGGTGACCCTCAGTCTGTTGTATCTAAAAATTTAATTATCAAAAGCGTGTGAGATCACTCTGAGCTGGGAAATTTTCCCTAGGGCCTATTGCTATGCAGCCTGGTCCCATTTCTATCATCTGAAAAACTGATGACCCAGTATGGGTGGAGCAATGGCCACTATCTATTGAGAAATTACAGGCTGCACATCAACTTCTAAAGGAACAATTAGAGGCAGGACATATTGTTCCTTCTACTTCCCCATTGAATACTCCAATCTTTGTTATAAAGAAAAAAATCTGGAAAATGGAGACTCCTACAAGATTTCTGAGCTGTTAATGATTGCATGCAAATTATGGGAGCCACATACCTGGCTTACCATCCCCTGTAGGTATCCTCAAGGTTATCATTTGTTATTTGTAGACCTAATAGATTACATTTTTAGCTTTGCCTTGCATCCTGAGGGTAGTTAGCGATTTGCATCTGGCATACCTTCTATTAATTTGAAAAAGCCTTATAAGAGATATCAATGGGTGGTGTTGCTTCAAGGAATGGCCAATGACCCACAATTTGTCAAATTTATGTATCATTGCCCATTGCCTCCATTACAGAGAAATTTCAATCCCTGTATATTTTACATTATATGGATGATATTCTTTTAGCCAGCCCGGATTCTAAGGAAATGAAAGAGGCTTTTGGAGAAATACAACATAATCTTCAACTAGCTGGCTTAAGAATAGCCCCAGAATTTCCCTATCAATACCTGGGTCACCAATTGTTATATTCTGGTATCATTCCTCAAAAGATTACTTTAAGCCTGGATAAACTGACCAAAATTAATGATTTTCAAAAATTATTGGTAGATACAAATTGGGTTTGATCTAGTTTGGCCCTAACCACTGGACAGCTTAGACCCTTATCTGATATTTCACAAGGAGATTCTGATCCCACTTCTCCTCACTCCTGCTGCCTGCTGCATGAGAATACATACAATATTTGGCAGTGGATGTCACTCATCTGCCTTAAGCTAGAAAATTAAAATATATGCAAGTTTCTGTGGATACATATTTTAAGGTGGTTTTTTTGCATCTCTAACCTGGGGAGAAAAGATTAAAGATGTCATGTCTCATTGTTTACAGGCCTTTGCCTATATGGTGTTCCTGATATCTTAAAAACAGACAATGGTTCCACATATGCTAGTCATCGCTTCTTGGCCTTTTGCAAGGAACATCACATCAATCATGCATTTGGCATCCCACACAACTCTATGGGACAAGCCATCCTGAAAGACACTCATGCCACACTTAAACAATATTTTAATAAAATAAAAAAGGGGGAATATAGGCTCTCCCCCAATTCTCAGTTATCCACTATACTTTTTAATTTAAATTTTTTGACTGTAGATAAAATTAACATGCCTGCCATGGAGAAACATTGGAACAAACCCTCCCAAACATTGGGATGGGTCAGATGGAAAGACATAATTACACGACTATGGCAACCGCCCACCCCCACTATTAGCTAGGGCCTGAGGGGCTGTTTGTGTTTTTTCCCCAGAAACAGAGAAACCTATTTGGATACCAGAACAACATGTTCTTCCTGTTGATCCTAATCAGGAACCTAATCCTGATGTACTGGAATCCCTGGCCCATGGAGGAACAAGTGGTTTGGGCCTTGGTGAGGAACCCCACATCCTGATGCCAGTTAGTCAGGAGAGAACATTCCCTGCTACTACTGGTTGCCAATGTGCCAATAGAAACTTCATTACTGAGTAATTTGACCTTCCTGACTCAGGGGAGCCTTGGCTTCCAGAGAGTGCTTAATTTTTCTCAATTGCCCAATGGGTGATTCTTGGTTTTATGCATAGCTTTGAGTAATGACTCCCTTGCTGATTTTCACCCCAATGCAAGCATGAGCAATTGCTGGGGACTCAGAGAGGTCCTATAACATAAACTTCCAGCAGGAACAGGAAAATGCTGCTATGTGTCCCCTATATCAGGGCCCCTATGCTGAAAGCACCCCAGGAAGTTATGACTTGCATAGGCAATTGTCTTGGAGACACTGTGCTCCACCTTTAAAGGATCCTTGGGGGAGGGAAAATCTTTCAATAGTTCTTCCACAACCTTCTTCCTGAGCAATTTATGGCCCCCATGAGACACCAGTGACCTCGTAGTTCGAGTTCCTGACCTCGCCCCAATGATAATGGAAGACCGAGTTGGGGGAGAAGAAATTATCCTCTACAGCCAAGAAGGGACTTTGATTTCACTGCTGCCATCATTCCTGTCATTGCTGTGTAGGTGACTGTCACTGTCATTGCAGGGATTGCTGTCGCTCAGTTCGCTGCCAATGTAGAGACTGTTAACCAGCTGGCGGGCAGAATCAGTGAAGCCCTAACTGCAGAGAATGTCCTGCTTGAAAGCTCGTATTGGATTTGGACTCTCATATTCAGTTTTGACTTAAATCACCAAACTGCCTCACTTCAGGAACAATTAGGGAATTTGGGTTGGTATAGCAGGCCTCCTGCTTTCATTCTGTCATTCCTCTTGTATCACCTTGATTGGAATGCAAATGTCTTTGTAGGGGTCAACAGCCTCAATGCTGGCAGGGCCTTGTCTTTTGTAAATTTTACCAGTATTTTGGCTGACCAGAGAGTAGAGGTCAATAAGACCTGAATTACTCCTATTTCAGCAGATGGCAGGTAGAATGCCATGGCTCAGATTGGAGGCTGGTCACAGGTTTTGAATGGCACATTGTCTCTCAGCAAGTTGGAGCCAGTATTGGTTGGGGTAGGGATTCTTGTGCTATGCATGGTCTGATAGTTCTTTTCACAAAAGAAACACAGTCTGGCCCATGGCTCTCCCAATAATCATGAGGTCTGTTAACAGATGCTGCAGAAATGAGGTACCCCCATGACGGGCAACTTGCAGTGAAGCCCCCCAGCCTAAAACATGAGGTTGCTGGGGCCCCTGAAGACCGGTAAGGGGTGCCACACTCTGCGAGACCTAAGCTAGGGGGTCTCTCATAGAAAATAAAAAAGGGGGAATTGTAAGAATTAAGACCTAGACTAAGAATTTACTCCCCCTCCATCTGCCCTCAGGGCAGGCAGCTGTAACAGCTGGAAAATAGGAGAAATGTTTTGTAATGCAAAATGCTATTGTTCCTTTGGCTTCTGCAACCCTGAATGCACACTAACCTGTTCTTGGAACCTGAGATGACTAACCAAAGGTCTGGTTCCCCCTCCTCCATCTAGTGCTGTGGTATATAAGCTAGCCCCCCAGACTAAAAGGGAAATACTGAAGAACCTTCTTAATATAAAGCAAGAGTCCTGTGTTCTTAACATCTACACAATCCCCAGCTTCTTGGGCTTTGACAGCAGTGCAGGTGCCACACAGAGATGTGTCATTAGTTAGCTACACATGTGGTTAAGCGCCAAGTCACACAAATAAGCCTTTAGTTAGCCCACCCACACAAAGCCACTAGTTACTACATACACTCAATCACAAGTTAGTCACACACCTAAGACATTAGTTAGCCATACAGGCAGGAAATGAAGTATGCAAGGTCATCCATAAACAGGCAGCAGTGGGACACAGATTTAATCCCACCTTTTAGGAGAAAGATACATGTATCTACTAGCTCAGTGCCACTTTGGCCTATTAGAGAAAGAGTGATTGGAGAAAAAGGGAGAGAGTTAGGGAGATATCTACAGAGAAACATAGGGAGAGGAAGAGGGAAAGCCATTAATAAGGGGAGAGAGGGAGGGAGAGAGAAAGACTCCACCTAAAAGAGAAACTGCTAACAGAAATGTTATCCCAGCATTGAGATGGCATGTCTTTAATCCCAGCACTGTCTATGGTGAGATAGGAGGGATATGGCTGGACAGAGGGGAATATAATGTGGTAGGAGACAAGAGGGCTTGCAGTGAGGGTGTTCAGTCTGAGCAGTCATTCTGAGCTTTCATAAAGACAGCAGTCAATCGAGAAGTCCTTGTGACAACAGGATCGGTCCTTTGGTCTGAACACTGGTAGAGGTAAGAACTCTAGAGGCTCACATGGCTGTGCTTCTGAGATCCATCAGCTTTCACCCTCTGAGAGCTGACTCCAAATTTTATTATTAATATCTATCAGAACTTGTGCTGCAAATGTTGTTCTCTCTAGGGAAGTGTGAAGTTTTTGAAGTCAGTATAGGCAAGTTTTCAACATATTAAAAATATGTTATTTTGATGTTCAAAACTATCAATTATCAGTATCGTTTTAATATCTGATTTAAGTGCATTATTGCTTTTATCTGTGATTGTTTAATGCTGTCCAATATTTGTAGGTTTTACGTGTCTGTGATTGTTTAATGCTGTCCAATATTTGTAGGTTTTACGTGTTTCATTTCCTTTCTCTAATGTGATGTTGATTATTTATTTCTGTGTAGAAAATTCTCCTGTAGTTTAGACTTGCCTCATTAATGTAATTGATAATTGCATTAAACTTTTTTTTTTTATTTTGGCAGAAAATTTTTTCTACAGATACTCAACCATTTATAGAATGTAACAAATAAGGATGATAAATATTGTATTCTCAAAGTAAGCTGCTTCCCTTTTTAGAGAAATCTTGATCAAATATCAGTTCCCTTTAAGTTGGTTGCACTTTTTTGTGGGGGGAATATATGACAAGGGCAGGCAATAATTTTAGTCAATAGAAATGTAACATCTCAAGGGCAACAATTGAGGGAAATGTCATATATATATATATATATATATATATATATATATATATATATTACATGTTGATACCAGTTCCCACTCCCTCCCTCCCGCTGACACCCCCCCCAACTTGTACCCTGACCTCCCTCCCCTCCCATCGCACAATGCACATTCCACAGGTAGGGATATGCTATCCAGGTGGGGTCATGTAGATCTGTCAAGTAATTTGAAGTAGGGACTAGGACTTCTCTCTCTAGGTTAAGGCCATATTGCTCCATGTGGGATGTGTCTGCAAGGTCATTTTGTGTACCATGAATACATCCCGGGCCCACTCTATCAGGTCCCTTAGACTGCTCAGTCCTTCTAGCTGAGAACCATATTCAGGGGGTTCTGAGTCAGTCCCATGCTGTATTCCCAGCTATAAATCTGGGGGGCCAATTAGCTCCTCCTAGTTCAGGTCAGCTGTCTCTAGGTGTTTGTGTAATCTGGTCTTGTTGTCACTCTCTGCATCTGGATTCTAGTATAACTCACTGTTTAGTTATGGGTGTTTTTTTCTGTTTCAAACAGTGTCTAGATCAGGACCCCATGATGGTGGATAAGTCAGTTGTTGATCACACTATTAGGGAAGGACATTTATGGTGGCCTTTTCATGGTTGCTCTAATTATTAGTTGGAATCAGCCTTGTATGTCTCTAGAACTTTATTTTGGTTCAGTTTTCTCTTCAAACCAATAATGGCTGCCTCTTTTATGTTCCCTCTGTCTCTCTGTCTCACTGCCTCTCTCACTCTCTCTCTCTCTCTCTCTCTCTTCTGTCTTTATTCCTATGCAGACTGAATCTTCCTAGTCACACATGCTTTCCTCTCTTCCCTTTCACTTTCTCCTATTTCTTTCTCCATTCACTGCCCCCTACCAATTCCCATGTGCTCTTGGGATCTTCTCCTTTCCCCCATGTGTGAGGGACCTTATAGGAATCTCTGTAGTCTTCTACACACAGTCATCCAATTGTTCCAGCACCGTTTGTTGAAGATGCTGTCCTCGCCCCCATTGTATAATTTTAGCTGTTTTGTCAAAAATCAGGTGTTCATGGGTGTGTGGGTAAATATCAGGATTTAAATTTGATTTCATTGGTCTACCTGTCTATTTTTTGCCAATACCAGGCTGCTTTCAAAACTATATCTCTGTAGTAGAGCTTAAAGTCAGGAATGGTGATGCCTCCTGAAGTTCTTTTATTGTAAAGGGTTGTTTTGGCTATCCTGCGTCTTTTGTTTTTCCATATAAAGTTGATTATTATCCTTTCAAGGTCAGTGAAGAATTGTGGTGGGATTTTAATGGGGATTGCATTGAATCTGTAGATTGCTTTTGGCAAGATTGCCATTTTTATTATGTTTATTCTACCTATCCAAGAACATGGGACATTTTTCCATTTTCTGGTATCTTCTTTAATTTCTTTCTTTAGAGCCACAACGTTCTTATTATATATGTCTTTTACTTGTTTTGTAAGCATTACACCAAGATACACCATTGTCCCATATATTAAGGGAGCATAGTTTAGTCTTATGTAGTTCCCCCGTTATCAAATCAGATTCTGTGATCTCTCACTAGCTTGGGTCAGCTTATTTGGCAGGTTTTGCCATCATAGTCTTGAGTGCTTTGTTTTTATTATTGCTCCTTCCTCCCTGTGATTGTACTCCAGGAGCTTGGCCAAATGATTACCTGTGCATTTATTCATATGTTTCTATCTGTTTCTGCAAGAGTGTAATTGATTCTCAGCGGTTTTAGATTGTTGGTTGGGTATTATCTACTTTATATCTTCTACACACTTATGATTACTGTATATATTATGTATCTTTCTGAATTTTGGGTACTTCTCTTGGTAGTTATTTTGGTTCTGTCCATGTACCTAGAAATTTTAGGATGTTACTGTTTTTGATCACTAAGGAGTATGCCATTGTGTACATACTCTACATTCTCTTTATCTGTTTTTCATTTGATAGTCATATAGGTTGTTTCCAAGATCTGGCTATTATGAAAAATGTGGCTATGAACATAGATAATCTGTGGTATAGTTGAGCATGCTTTGGGTATACTACTTCACATCCATATATTGTTTACCTAGTCTTGTCCCATTGCCACACAAGCCCCAAATAACACACAGAGACTTTGTATTTTATATAATACGGTTGGCCTGTTACTTGTTTTTTCTTGGCTAGCTCTGTCTTAATTATTAACCCATTTCTGTTTATTTAAATATTTCCACATGGTTATCTTACTGAGAGCTGGCTGGCGTCCTGCTCTCTCCCAACTCCATCTTGACTCCTCCTTCCTCCTTCCTCTTTCCTCTTTGTCTCCTAGTCCCACCTCTCTTGCTTTCCTATTGGCCAACAGTGCTTGATTACTTAACCAGTATGAAAAACATGTTTACAGCATGACAGGTCCCATCTCTGTTGATGCTTTATCTATGTCGAAAACCCATATATGAGTGAGTACATACCATGTTCCTCATTTTTTTTACAGGGTTACCTCATTCAGGATGGTTTTTTCAAATTCCCTCCATTTGCCTGTGAACTTCAAGCTTCCAATTTTTTCCCACACAGAGTAGTATTTCATTGTGTTAATGTGCCACGACTTTGTAATCCATTCTTCAGTTGACGGGCATCTAGGTTGTTTTCAGGTTCTTGCTACAAACATAGTTGAACAGATCTTTTTGTTGTATGGATGTGGTTCATTTAGATATATGCCAACTAGTGGGATTGCCTGATCCAGTAATTGACTGATTTTGATTTTACTGAGCAACCACCATAATTCTCTCCAAAATGGCTGTACAAGTTTGCACCCCAACAGCATTCAAGGAGGGTTCCCCTTTCTCCACATCCTCTCCATCATAAGTTGTCATTGGTGTTAATAATTTTAGCAATTCTACCAGGAGTAAGACATTATCTAAGAGTTGTTTTTATTTGCATTTCCCGGATAGCTAAGGATGATGAGCACTGTCTTAAGTGTCTTTCAGCCTTTTCTATTTCCTCTATTGATAATTTTTTATTCAGTTCTGTACCCCATATTTTAAAATGGTGATTTGGTGTTTTGGTGACTAGCTTCTTGTTTTCTCTATATATTTTTGAGATCATCTCTCTGTCAGATATAGGGTAATAGAAGACCATTTGCCAGTCTCTGGGCTGCTGTGTGATCTTACCAACTGTGTCCTTTGCCTTACATACGCTTCTCAGTCTTTCTGCAGTCTTATATACACACCGACAGCCAGTTATGCCAGCAAAATTTGTTAAAGATGTGATCCTCTTCCCATTGTATACTTTTAGCTGTATTGTTTTGTCAAAAATCAGATGATCGTAGGTGGGAGGGATATTATCAGGGTTTTTGATTTAATTCCTTTTGTCTACCTATATATTTTTGTGTCAATACAAAGCTGTTTTCAGAACTATAGTTCTATAGTACAGCTTCAAGTTGACAATGGTGCTGCATCATGAAATTTGTTTATTGTACTTGGTTGTTTTGGCTATTCTCAGTCTTTTGTTTTTCCATTTAATATAGGTTATTATACTTTCAAGGTAAGTGGATAATTCTGCTGGGATTTTGGTGGGGATTGCAATGAATTTTTAGATTTCTTTTGGCAAGATTTCTATCGTTACTATATTTATCCTACATATCCATATGCATGGTAGATCTTTCTGTTTTATGGTATCTTCTTTAATTTACTTCTTTAAAGTGAAAGACCTAAAAAGTAATGTTAATGATGGACTAACCTAGAAACCAATATCTGTTCCTTGGAATTTGCTAGCTTCCTCTCACAAGGCACTGAGATAAGAAGAATTCACACTGCCCCTCCTTTCCTGTGAGTCAACAGGTGGTAAATAGTGTCAAGAGATAGCTGTAACTCTGGTTTGCCCAGACAAGATTAATTAGCACACCTGAGGCCCTAAGGTCTGCTGGCCCTAATAGCAGACCATCTGGCCTCCAAGGGTCAGGTACTCAATGGACAGAGGGTCCCACCCCCTCCCTAAGCTTGTGGGGTTGCTTTTAAAAACACCTGGGCCCAGGGGAGGGGGCTTCTCTCTAGCATGCTGGAGGAGCCCGTTTGCACAAACGTTTCCTGTTCATTAAAGCCTCTTGCGTTTTGCAGCAACTGGACTGGACATTGACTTCTTGGGGTATCGACCAAACCTGGAAGACTCCTCATTCTGAAGGTCTTACAAAAGACCCAATATTCTTGCTATATAAATCTTTCACATGTTTGGTAAGCATTAGTCAAACATAATTTATGTTGTTTGTGGCTATTGTAATGGGTAATATTTCTGTGATTTCTATCTGAGCCCCTTTGTCATCTGTATATTGTAGTATATTGTAGGGCTACTGATTTTTTTGATCTTCTCTTGTATCTTGCTCGTTTGCAGAATGTTTATGTCAGCTGTAGCAGTTCCCTGGTAGAGCTTTTTGTGTCCTTTATGTAAACTATCATATCATGTGCAAATAATGATAGTTTGACTCTTACTTTCCAATTTGCATCCGGTTGATCTCTTATTGTTGTTTTACTCCTTTTGCAAGAACTTCAAGGACAATATTGAAGAACTATGGACAGAGAACAGACTTATCTTGTTCCTGATTTTAGAGGAATCACCTTAAGTTTCTCTGCATTCTGTTTGATGTTGGCTGTTGGTTTACTGATTATCCCTGTCTCTCCAAGACCTTTATCATGAAATGGGGTTGAACTTTATCTAAGGCTTTTTCAGCATCCATAAGATGATCACATGGTTTTTCTTTTTCAGTTTGTTTATATGGTTGATCACATTGATAGATTTTCAAATGATAATGTAGAGAGCTGCGAAGTGCCATGCTTTAAAGATGGCACTGGCTTCCCCCTTCCAACTTCCAGATGGTGAGCGCTCTCTGTCATAAACAAGTCCTTATTTGGCTAAGCCTGTTCAGCATGCCTGCTTCCCTATAAGAGCATCCTATCTGCAGGGTCCACATTGCTCACTAGCGTTGGTCTGCACAAGGGGATTTAACTCTATTTCCCTGGAGTTAGAAGAAGAAGCATGTTCAAGGATCATGATTAAACTGCTAGAAGATCTCCCCTGAGTTGTGTCTTCCTTGTTGATTGAGGTTGGGTGTGACACCATAAACCATCCCTGCAATGCAGGAATGAAGCCTCCTTTGTCATTGTGGATGACTTCCCTCATGTGTGCCTGGATTTGATTTGCTAGTGTTTTATTGAGGCCTTTTTCATTCATGTTCATGAGGGATATTAGTCTGTAGTTCTCTTTCTCGTTTGTATCTTTTTGTATCTTTGGTACCTAGGTACTTGTGGCCTCATAGAGTGTGGTAATATGCCTTCTGTTCCTATTGTGTGGAACTATTGAGGAATATTGGTATTTGCTTTTCTTTGGATTTCTAGTAGAAGTCTGCACTGCAGCCATCTTGCCCTGGGATTCTTTTGGTTGGGAGGGTTTTGATGACTGCCTCAATTGTGTTAGAGTCTATTGGTCTATTATCCAGAGGTTCCTCCTCCCACATCAGTTGGTGAGACATGGGGAGGCCTGGCTGGGACCCCAGGCCCTGTACCATAGTGCACTACAGGACAGCCCAATAGAAGGGACAATATGCCTTCTATCCAATCCACCAAAACCTTGGAGAAAGAGAATTTGAGAGAACGTGTGGGAGGGGCATAGAGAGCTTGAAGATTGCACTGAGAATGCCCTGTTCTAGGAGCCAGAAGTGGAGAGCAGGTCATGAGCAGTGTGCTCATGTTTGATTGGGGGTGGTACGTGGGGGAAGGGGGTTGGAGCTAGGCAGGCGGGGATGGTGTGCATGGGCTAATGTGTTTATAGGGTTTTCTAAATGGCCTGTCAAAGTGCACTATTAATGGCGAAAGGCTACATTTTCGGGCAGGGGAATATGATCTGTGAGGTGTGTTGCACATGGCATGGGCCAGTCGGTAGCTCCAGGAGGGCATAAAGGGGGCTTTTAGAGACAAATCAGGTGAAAGGGGAAGCGGATGGAAAGGAAGATGCAGGGATGGGGGGGGAGGCGATTGAAAGCATGCTTTGCCCATGCTAGCTAGGGCTAGCCACATCAGAGTCTCAAGGATGACAGTGTCTCTGCCCCTTGACATAATGATCTCAAGGCAGCTAGATATGGGGAGGCCCCCTGGGACCCTGGGCCCTGCACCACAGTGCACTACAGGGACAGCCCAAGTGAAGTGACAATGTGCCTTCTAACCAATCCACCAGAACCCATACAACCTAGGAGAGAAAGTATTTGAGAGCTCCTGGGGAAGGGGCAGAGAGAGCATGAGGCTTGCACTAAGCATGCTCTGTTCTAGGATACCAGGTGGGCCTGAAGCACTGCACCATCCACCACAACCAGAGCAGTATGTGCCCAAATGAGGTAGAGCTGTGCATGAAGTGAAGGTGAGGGCAGCCAGGCCCAAGGGAGGGGACTGCAGAGGGCCTCTTTGCTAGGCTGTGGTGGTGGCCTGGAGCAGTGAACTCACCTAAGCCATAGCTCAGCAGGCAGTGGCAGTGGCAGTAGAGCTGGGATGAGTCATCAGTGCTGTGCTGAAAAGATGGCAGGGCTGTGAGTGGGCTGGGGCTGTGAATGGCCTGCAATTGTGATGGTGATCCTGAGTTTGGAACCTAGGAATAAGCGGTGGAGCCACTGCTAGCTGGGCCTGTTTTCTGCCCACTCATAGAACCTTGGGCCTGCACATTTTCTCCCTGGTCTCCCTTTTGGGCAGGGGCCTCTTTCCTCCTGCTTGAGGCACAGAATGGACCCAATATCTAGTATTGCAAGATTACAGCAGCCACACCCACCACTGCCTAAGCTTCTGGCACTCCACTCCTGCATGGTAGTCCTTATCATACCACTGCCCCTTCACAGGCACTGCAATGGAGTAAGGGCCCCTGGCTGAAGATATGGGTGTTCACCTGGAACCCATCAGGTCCATACTGATGCTCTGCAGCTCCATCCAGAGGTGCATCTGCTGCCAGATATGCTGCTCGAGCCCAGGCCACCAGGAGAGCTACAGGGCTAAACCAAGTGCCATTCCAGGCCAGATCATACAATCTGTGGCCACCTTGGTTGAACTTGAAAGCTGGTTGCTCACTAGTTTCCTCTCTCTTTGGTCTGCAGGACTAAGAGACAGAGGAGGGGCACCGAGGCCCCATGTGTGGGAGGAAGCTTTAGCTTTGCACACTTGCATGGATTTTAGTTGTTTTTTTGGCCTGTGGTTCGGCTCAGATTTCTCCTAATAGTTGTAAACTCGCCATTGTTCCCTGGCTGCTTAGAAACTTGCATCCGGATTTTTTTTTCAACTGAGAGCCATTGGTGTTCAAGTTTTGGCAATGAACCCCGTGAATGCTACTGCTCTCTACATTTCCACCAACCGCCTAGTGCTCAACCATGACCCTGGAGACCCCAAGGCATTTCAAAAGATTATCAGGATCCTGCCTTACTTGTGACAGTCCCTCTCTTGCTGTGTTTGTGGACATTTGCTACAAGATCCTATTGCACCCACCAAATCCACCTGCCAACACTATGTCTGCAAAACTTGTAAAGGCAAGAAAATGATGATGAAAACTTCATGTAGCTGGTGCATAGACTATGAGCACTTTGAGGAAAACAAGCAGTTAAGCATCCTAGTAAACTGCTATAAGAAACTATGTGAATATATAACCCAGACAAGACTGGCACAGGACATAAGAGAAGCAGTTGACTGTTCTTCTTATATTTTAGCTTTACTCAGTGAAGGATCATTGTTTTGTGAGGACACAGAGAAACCTTCAGACTCATCCTTCACTCTGTGTTTGACACATTCCCCTTTACCTTCAACCCTATAACCCACAGCAGATCCCCCTGCTAATTTATCTCCAAAGTCTGAAATTGCCCTCAGCATTGCTATTGGCAGTTCTGTTGTCAATGATTTGCCTAATTACAAAGGAGTTTCAATAGATAGATTTGGTATAAATATCTTCTCACCCAAACATCCAAATATGATTGACATGTGTAATACTGTTGATATAAAAACTGAGGACCTGTCTGAGAGCCTGTCACCTGTCTGTGACATGGTAACCACTGACTTGTGCTCCACAGGTATTGATATCTGGAGTTTGAGTTAAGAGACAAAACCTGGTGACTCTTTTTTTGCTGAGTGATGAGGAAGTAATCTGCAGTTTGGATGTCCTAATTTGTATACAAAATTGGAAGCCACTGTATCCAATGAAACTTTTTTGAAGCTTTCTTGTAAGTCTCTTAACCATAATATTTTTATGTCTACCAGCCCTACACCTCATGTGTTAGCAAGTACAGCAGCAACTCCAAAGGTAGCAAAGTTGCATCGAAAAAGAACCAGATCTGAAATTGACAGTGAAAAAGTTCAGCCACTTCCAATTTCTACCATTATCAGAGGGACAACACTTGGGGCTTCTGCTCTTGTGATGGTGAAGCATGAAAGGAAAATCGTCCTTCAACTTATAGCTACAGTTTCCAATGGAGGCATAACAACCAAGACCACCAAAAGTGTACTTTTATCTACTAAAAGCATGAAAAATAGTCATGAACATGGATCCTAGAAATCCCACTCTAAACCCAAGCCAGGTATTCTTAAAAAAGACAAGGCAGGAAAGGCAAAGATTCTTAGTCATCATGTCATGCCAGGAAGTCCTACCATGACTGTGTACAAAAAGCCTCAGGGAAAGAAAGGATGTAAATGTGGGCATGATATGCAAAATCCAAGTAATTTTACATGCAGCAGACAGTGCTGCCATTGTTACTCTAACCAGAGAGCCTGCGTACATTGCAGATGTTGTGTCTGTCAGAACTCCTACATGGCCAATGGGGAGAAGAAGCTGGAGGCATTTGCTGTGCAGGAAAGGCCTTGGAGCAGAGCAGACTCACATTGGGCGTTAATGTGACCAGCAATGCTGTGCGCAACACAAGTACCAGTACCAGTGTACCAGTGTCACAGGGACCCCAGTAATGACATTTGATGGGAGATGCCATTATGTAAATATGTTTCTCATACTGGTTAATGAATAAAGCACTGTTGGCCAATAGGGAAGGAAGATAGGAGGGACTAGGAGACAAGGAGGATAGAAGAAGTAGGAAGGAGGAGTCAAGATGGAGACTCTGGAGAGAACAGAACCGCAGTTCCTCTGCTCTTGGTAAGACGACATGGAAATACATAGAAATGGGTTAATACTTAAGACAGAGCTAGCTGATAAGTAACTAGTAACTGGCCAACAACATAATATCAAATACCGAGTCTCAGTGTGTTAATTGGGGCTGGTGCGGCTGCAGGACAAGACTGGCAGCAGGAGAAAAAAAAACACACTCCTTACGTATGGTGCCCATTTAAAATTTAACAAAAGCTTAAAAAGGTTTTAGAACAGAGACAAGCAAGGTTTTTTGGTAGCAGTGTTTTTCTCGGTTGGACTCTGCTTTGTGAGAGACAATTAGATATTTGCGCGGCTCCTTTAAGGGACGGTTCCTGACTCAGCAAAAGCTGCAAAAAACTGCATGGCTTTATAGAATCACAGCTAACAATGTATTGGTGTGTATGAGAGATGGCAATGGCAGCGACCACATCTCCAAGCCGGCAGCATGCTTGCTGAATGGCAGTGCAGACCAAGGCCGTGGGCACAACTTTCAGTGCTGGCGGTAAAAACACCTGCCGCAATCTTTGGTAAACCACAGCAAGAACAAATATCACTTTCATTTCAGCAATATTGTTGTTTACCAGATAAAAGACTCATGGCCAGAAAAATATAAACATTTACAGTAAAGACAAAATCATATTAAGAAAAACCTCTAAAGGTTTTCATTGTGTTTTAAAATATACATAGACATAGTGAAAAAATTAAATGGTTTTAAAAAGACAAAGAGGAACTGGGTGTGGTGGCACACAACTTAAATCCCAGAATTTGAGAGACAGAGGCAAGCAGATCTCTTGTGATTTCAAAGTAAACCTGGTATGCAGAGTAAATTCCAGGACAGATAAGAGTTACATAGAGAAACCCTTTCTCAAAAAATAAAATGTAAAACAAACAGAGTAATAATAAAGCCACGTAAAGATGAAAAGCTCAGAGAGAATCTGGTTAGTATATGGTGTTATATTGTCTTTGTATCTTTTGACTGCTTAGGAAATAACAACTGTTAAAACAAATGGTGCTGGATCAATTCAATTTATATATTTTAAAAATGCTTTGACTCAAAAATTTAAGTTCATGTACAAGTTACTGGGGAAAAGGATTTCTATTTTTGTTTCCACAGAAAATGAAAAGCTGTGGATTCCTTCCAGACTAATATGGTTTGAGCAAGCCAGACCCCCTGAAACATCGTACCAGATGATCCTTCATTTAAAACAGCTTGAACAAGCCAGCCTTGCAGACTACAGCCAGGATTTCTGTGTCTTCTTAGGATCCCTATGACAGTGCCCCCTATCAGCAGGAAGTAGTTTGGAAAGAACAATGCCCAAATTCCAAAATATTGTTTATAAATGTTTGTTTTCATTTTAATGGGGTTGGTCATAAATGGTTAATGATCACAACCAATATGTCTTTAAAGGCAAAAAGGGGATTATGGTATAGATATGATTACTTTGCTTTGGAATGTATTTTCATTTATTGATACAAATTTAAGGTCAATTTTGTGATATGTATATTTCTCCTCTTGTTTAGGTAATGTGTTTATATAGCTCATTTATAAATGTAATGTATAATGTATGTATAATGTATTACAGATTATAAATAATTTCCTAGGATAGTCAAAGCTTAGAGTTAAGTTAGTTAGGTTTTTCAAGATACACAGAGATGTATTTGAGAGAGATAGGAATTCTTCAAACCTTTCAAAGACCTGCAGAATATGGCATTTAAAATGGTTTAGGGTTAAAGGCAAGCACCACCACAACCTGGATCCTAAAACAGACTTTAGCATTACAAAGTTACTGCCATTTTTAAGTTCTTTCAGGGTCAGATTAAAACTGACACTTTGAAGAATTTAAGTAGTAATAAGAAACAGCAAGTAAGGCCAGGAATGCCATTAAAGTTTTCAACAGAAAAATTAGTATAATAATTATTTAATAGTACATGAGTAATAATAAACAGAGGTTCACAATTCACTGACAGTACTTCGAGTATTGGTCCAGAACATGAGGAATAGAGGAAAGGCTGAAAAAAGAAAAGATAAAACTTGGGGAAGGGACATCTTGCTTATCCTTTGATATATTCTTAGTAAGCTTCTTATGAGGAATAGATTCCTGTTCCCTCCTTTTGGGGGTAGATGGAAGAAATGGGAGGCTTTTAGGAATTCAGTAGGAGTTATCTTTCAATGTGACCAGCTCATGAGCAGCCTACTCAAGCATTGCATCAAGAGGAGAAAACAGTTCATCTGGGGAACTTCAGTGATTAAGCCCACAGTGCCCTTGGGACCGATAACCCCAGCTCCATGTGGTGGGAGTAGTAGTGTGCACAGGACATGAAGCAACCTTGACATGAACCACAAATGCCCTGGATGAAGACAATTGCATTCTCTCCAAAGCATCTTCATTATGTTAAAGGAGGGGATCTATTTCATTCTCAATACCTGAGGGTCGAAGTCTAGGTCGCCAGGCTGATAATGGCTATACTATGTTCATTTGTGGGTTTGAGAAAGAGCTATGTTCCTTCTTTGTGAGTCAGGACCTAAACACATGTCTTGCTTGCTCAGTCAACCCCTCAACAAAACAGTGTTTACCTTTTCCAACAGTTCTCCTCTGGGCTCATCTTGCCCTTCTGACTGAACTATGATTTTCTCTAGAAGAAAACTTGACCATCTGGCAGACCACTCCAATAATTCCCCCATAAGCAGCCTGAGAGTGACCTCTTCTATGATATGAGGATGGGCCAAGGGGCTGTTTGTAAATCAGGAGTTTCTCCTTTGACATGATTTGCAGCCAAACTCCTACAGAGGCATATGCAGATACAAAAAGAGATAATTGTTACATGGCTTAACATTGTGTTTAGGTCAACTGCATTTGCTTTTTACCTGGTTGTCACAGGCACTTAAAATCAAGAAAGAGAAGCAGGATCCAGATGACAAACAAGATATTAGCTTTTTCCCCTCCTAGAAAGCTGGATGATGGCTCTAAGAATGTAGGAGTTTTATCCCTGAAACTCAGAGCAAGTGCTTCGAAAATGCATAGTAATGAAAACAGTAGACTTCCTAGAAGGTTTACTATTTGGAGAGAAATGAAACTAGGAAGTTTGTATTTGTGAGCAATATTGTTAGTCAACACATGTTCAATAGCAGGTTAAAATCAAAAGAAAGCAAAAACTAACTGCATTATTCGAGGTTCTCTGCATGAACAAGGATGGTAGGATGAATCTCTCCATGAATATAATGCATGGATTTATTATAATGTCTCATAGGCTGTGGTTCAGGTAGTGCAAAAATGGCTGCCTAACAATGGGCATCTGAAGACTATAGCAGTTGTTTAGTTCATCAGGGTACATGTCTCAGCTGGTCATCATTATACTCTTAAAGTCCAAAGGAGAAAGCTCTAAAGCTTGTAAAGTAATAAACTTGGTAGTGGTAGCTAGAGCAAGCAGCAACAGAAGGAGAGCCTCCTCCTTCAATACCCTTTATACATGCAGAATACCACCAGATGGTACAACTCATATTAAGGTGAATCTGATTCTTCCTTTTGTGTTTTGTTTTATTATTGTATTTAATTTTTGATTGCTGACAGCCTCCTTAGTTCTGATATTAAACATGTGCACTGCCATCAAGTAGTTAAAGATGGATCTCATCATCTAATTCCACATAAAGCTTCCCTGAGTGGCTTTGACAGTTCTGTAACACATTCTGCCTTTCTGAAATACTATATGGGAACCCATTCCAACTTGTCATGGATACAGAGAGCTCAAATAACAACTATTGTCCCTAAGATATTATCTTTCCTACCATAGGTTGTCTGGGCCTTCTTGGTGAATATCTCCTATCTAAAAGCAATATATCTGGGCTTATACAGGCTTATAGACACCCTTCAGGCAGGGAATATGTGAAAGTATGCTATTCTTTAAGGCAGATAATATGTGCAGTTATGGAGTGTCTTTAGTATTAGGGGAAGCAATTCCTATTTGCTCTTTATACATATTAAAAGAACACCTCTGCCATTGCCCTACCATTGGTTGACTAATGTTTGACAAATGAATTAAATGGAGCATTCAGTATTTGTAGTGAGATAATTGCCTTGTCCCTGCCTGCAGCACAGACCACGCCCATTGGGGGTGGAGACAGGGCCGGATGTGACCCAGGGGAAATAATTTTGAGGAGCATACTGGGAGAGCTCTCTTCCCTGCAGCACAGGAACAGATTCCTGGGAACAGGAACCTGCTGGAGTTCATCTGTCTATGTTGTAAGTTATTTCTCCCTGGATAAACATCTATTCAGCCTATTTTCTTCTCCTGATCCTTACCAAACGTCGATATCTGGTGTCAGAAGTGGAATTCGGATTTTTACCGGACCTGGTTTTCACCAAGGCAGCAGATGCTGCTCACTTCCCACACCAACCCTGAATGGGCAGGGTTCCTTGCCTAACCAGGTGGATATACCACAGCTTGTGGGACATTTGCATCTGCCCTACAACTTTATCTCCACAGCGGCCCTGAGAAAGCTTGCACTGCTTCTCATCTTTTACCATTTCCCCACTTTGCATTTGCAGCTGTGGCGCACATGGCACCTGCCCAGCTGGTGTGTTTCCTGCAGCCTAAAGGTGCCAGTAAGAGGCAACACCTGTTAGCGCTGGGGTCCCCGAAATTTGCACAAGGCTCCTTTCACTCATTCATTTAACAAAATTTTGCTTGCCTTAGTTTGTTAAGGGATATTCTACAGGGAACAAGATCAGAAGGATTATCTGCTGCTGGATCCTATTTGGTGGGTCTCCTCCAGGCATTACCACCACAAGTTGAGATCAACAACTAAAACCATCAAAGTTCGAGGACAGCAGAATTACACCTAAGGTAAATTTAAGAAGATATAATATATGAGATCATTTGTTCCATACCTAGGGTGGATAATCTTATGATGCAAGACTTTAGAAATCCTTTTATTTCCTATATACAAGGAATTTTAAGAGATGAATATCATGGTTTAAAAAATATATACTTATTTTGGTAGTAGAATGGGTATCAATGTTATGATAGTATAAATGGTTTGATATTAGTGCAAACAATAAGGAAATTTTACAAACCATAAGAGTCTTAGTAACAGGGGTTCAAAATATGGAAAATGACAATAGAGAGCTTAAAAACAAAATGCATAATATTGAAAATAACAATGAAGAGCTCAAAATTAGAAGGGAAAATACAGAATGCTTAGAGAAAAATTCAGAATATTAGAGAGGCAAATAAAGAGCTTACAGGTAGAATACAAAACATGGAACATAAAAATGACCAACTAGAAAACAGAATTTGTTATATGTTAAATGCTTCAATAACCAAAGCAGAAACAGTGCAATGCAATAACATGCTGGCAGAAACAGCTCGTTCCTTATTGAATGAAGCTGCTAATAAGGTTAAAAAACAGGAACACCAGATGGAAAGTATAGCAGAAGCTGTTCCATGTCTGAGGATAATCAAAACCTAGCAGAAAGAACATTGTTTCTGGAAGGCTGTTTACATGCCATTCAGATAATATATTAGAATGGGAATATGTAGAATATGGAATCATTTGTAGATGGAGCAAGCAAGAGACTTATAGATTCATGAAGTCTCTAGAAAGTTATGTGGCTCAAGATCAGACACTCAAAGAAACAATGCTAAATAGATTTTAGACCTTTGAAGACTGCTGAACCCTGCCAAATCAGAGTAAGACAGGCTTGTTACCTTCCTGCTTTTGTTGTGGTCTGCCAGGTATTCTAGGCCTTAGCCAAAACTGGCTGTACCAACCTTGCTGTGAGACCTTGGGTGACTGCCTAGGTAACATGCTGTTTCAGTCCTTGCTGCACCATTTGGAAGCTGACCATCTACACTTCCTGCCTACCCTAGTATTGTTATTTTCCTTCTCAGGTCTTTCATGAGGTTGAATATTAAATTGTCACAACTATTATTCTGTCTTCCTAGTTAGATATATTACTTACTACACTTAAGCTTTCCAGCTTTGGACAGCACTATTGTAAACCCTGTTTTGTCTTTATGCTAGTACTAGATAGTTAGGTCATAAGTTTATATTTACTCAATTTTCCTTTTCTTAGAGCACACTTCTTATTCACTGTTTTGTATATAGTTTTTGTATCATGCCTAAATCTTTTCTTAGACTTAAAGGGGAACTGTAGTGAGATATTCACTTTTTTCACACCTGCGGCATAGACCAGGGCAATTGGGCTGGAGACAGAGCAGGAGTTACCTGGGGGAACTAAGTCTGAAGAGGGGGCTCTGAGATCTATATTGCTTGCAGCATATAGAATCTCAAGGGAAAGCATCACAGTAAGATTTAAATAAATAAGCAAGATGTTAACTTTAGCCACAAAACCTCTGAGTAAGAGTGATTGATAAGAGAAAAAAATAAAAATAGAAAAGGAGAGAGTTGTTTATGATAAGGATGTCTGATAAAATGAGGGAGAGAATAAAGGTAATATAAAAGGATATAGAGGTTCAAAGAAATTTTGTAAAAAGTTCAGTGAAAGATGTAAACTGTTGGTTGTGGACTCTCATATCTATAAACATAAATTTAAGATTAGTAATATGCATCAAAAATTTTGACCATACCATTCTAATTGTTTAAAAGTTCCATTTATTTCTCTAAAGAAAATTTTATGTACTTGTTAAAAAGTTCTGGAGATTGCCTCCAATATGGCAAGACCAGCCATTTGTGCAAAATACTGTTCTTGTGTGGACTGTTTGACTTTGTGCTGTATGAACTGGATATGCAGAACCCACAGGAAAGTGACTGCTGTTACAACATACACATTGCTACAAGATTCCTGCTTCATGGAAGAGTCTGCTAGACAGTCTAACCAAAAGTTAAGATGCTCATTTTTTATAATACAAAAGGCAATGCGTCCTTGTTTTAGCTACATTTGGTAAGCGTAAGCTATTTAGGTAAATTGAGTCACATAGATGTTTCATATTTCCCTAAAAGGAGTTTCAAATTAATATCAGTATTTTTAAAGCTAAAATGGGCAATACAAAGTTTTCGTTTTATAAAAGCTGTTTCACCTATTATAAAATGATATGAAACACAAGATACTGGCCATCTTATAAATTAACTGTTGGCTATAATCAAACTAAGTATTAATGATTAATAACAGGGATAAACATCACTCTGTCTCCCATACATGTTCTAAAAGTTTAAGCTTAAAACAAGTAACTCATACAAAGTTGTCTATTTAGATATACCTAGACAGACTTCTAATACTACAGAGATCTGTATAGATAAGGTATTTGAATGTTAACTAAAAAGCTGTAATAATATCAGACAAAGAATCACTGGTAATAAAAATTAACCTAGGCCTGTAAAGAAGATTATGAGGCAGCATGGATTGTTAGGACACTGACCAGGGTGCAAGATGCTCAACTACAATGACTGCTGCCAGGTAGGACCAAGCTTAGGCATTGTAGAGTCTATAGGGTATTGAAAAATTGCTTGTACCAACTTTGCCTAGACAAAATAAGGTCAGAAATTTCCATGTCCCTCTTCCATAGAGGAAAGACAAAAAAAAAAAAAAAAAAAAAAAAAAAAAAAAAAAATAAAACCCTCACATTATATCCTTGGTGAAGAACTTCTGCCCTCAATGCCATAGACAATTGGTTATGGCTAGGAGTATATTGACTGGTCCCTGTCTTTTTTTTTTTTTTTACTATATTGAACAGTTAATTAAATATATCCTTCTCAGATCTGATAGTATTAATGGCTGGGCTAACCATAACATTGTCAGCTTGGCAGTATTAGGCAGCCTTAATATGGCTCCTCAATAAGGATCTAAAAATATAAAGACATATATGTCGTTTTTGAACATTTATTTATTAATTATGCATACAGTGTTCAGCCTGCATATATCAATGGCATAAGTACATTCCTTCTCTTTTACAGATACCCAATATCTACTTTTTCTACAATATGGATTTCAGCTAAGATTGGTAATAGTAATATATCTGAATCTTTTATGTCCTTTTATATAACACAGTTCATATTGGCTTCAGAGGATCAAATGTCATAAAGCTTGGATCCACTTCTTACATGTTAACAGGATTGCAGATAAGTACAGCCTTCCTGAGGATGGAATTTTCTCCCCGGTCTTCCTGTTCTTCACTAAAGGTAAGGAACTAAGATTTCCAATTAAATATATACATTTTAACTTCTGTTCCCACTTTGACCATGTCTCAGCCGATTTGTGCTTCTGGCAGATGAGCATCAGTTGCTGACTACAGCCTGCTCCTCAATATTGCTCTCCCTGGACTTAAGGTGAACCACTCCAGCGGTTGTGAATCTTCAACAGGGTGTAAAAACTAATGCCTTTGATAAATGTTTGATTTTTCTTAATTCCCTTTCCTTTTGATGGTATTGCCAACATTTTAGCATACTTGCCGCTCAGAAAACACTGCAAAAGTAAGCAGGAAGTAATATAGGCATATCTCTGACACATCAGTGTTTTGATTTTCAAACACCTGTCACCTGGAGTTCTGTTGACTATAAAGCCTCCTTGAGCAGATTATTACTATTATGCCTATGGGTTTCATCAACCTCCAAGGAAACGACTACTGACTGCAAAAGCAAAAGGTTTTTATTGCTAAAAATCAAGCCAGCTGGGACCTCACTCTGTCAGAAAAGTGAGGTAGTGGTTTAAATTTGTGAAGGGTTTTTAGCAGGGTAAACAGAAAGGGAAGGTTGAGACCACTAGTCTCATTTCACAAGGTTTCCAAGATCAGGCAGTTCATAGAGTACAAAGTTCATTTGCAAGGTCATCATGGATCTAAGTTAATAGTATCTCTCACTTGTTTATGTAAGATTGATAAGCACACCTGAAATGTTGTGGGTCTTCCTATGTTTTTACTTCTTCTGAGAACAGGGTGTGGGCTCTGTACTCTGTAGTCAGGGATTTATCTACTGGTAGAAATTATTTTTCTGTTTATTTTTTCCTTCTTGCAATAAGCCCTAATTTTATACCTTTTAGTTATGAATTTTTCCATCATATTCCCTCTTTGCTATGGACATTAGAGGCCCAATTTTTGTGCCTCCAATAGATAAAAGACTTCTGGTGTTTTTTTGGTGTACAGGTTAGTCACCTAGCCCCCTATGTATAGGAGTTTCCTTTTGATATAGCATCTCAAGCAGGGAAAAGGTGAAATGTATTCTTTCATGTACTACTTCCTGCTTACTTTTGCAGTGTGTTTTCTTGGGTGAGAGAAGGGTAAAATTCTATTCAAAACCAAAATAAAATAAAATAAAATAAAAAAAAAATGGGTGGGGGATTCAGGAAATGGAAGATTTATCAGAGGCATTAGTTTATAGACCCTGTTGAAGATTCACATTGGCTGTGCTGGTTCACACTAAGTCCAGAGCAGCATTTAGGAACAGGATGTAATCAGTAACTGATGCTCATTTTCCACAAGCAGAGATCTGCTGAGACATGTTTAAACTTGGGAACATAAGTTAAAACATATATATTAAATTGGATCTCTTTAATGATCAAGAAGGATAGCAAGGCCAATCTATACATGGATCTCTCGTGACAGAAGAAAAATGTAGAAGCTTCTAACCCAAATCTGTAGTTTTTGCTAGGACTCAAAGGCATAAGTACATTCCTGCTGTTTTACAGATAACAAATATCTATGTTTTCGATACAGATTGGTGATGATAATATATCTAAAACTTTTATGTCCTTTTATACAACACAGTTTATATAGGATTCAGAGGATCAAATGTCATACAGCTTGGATCCACTTCTTACCGGTAAAAAGGACTGCAGACAAGTATAACTTTCCTGAGGATGGAATTTTCTCCCTGGTCTTGTTGTCCTTCTTGATCACTAAAGGTAAGGAATTAAGAGTTCCAATTAAATGTATATGTTTTAACTTATATTTCCAATTTAACCATGTCTCAGCAGATTTGTGCTTCTGGCAGATGAGCATCAGTTACTGACTCCAGCCTGCACATAAATACTTCTCTGGACTTTCTGTGAACCATCACAGCCAATGTGATTCTTCAACAGGGTCTATAAACTAATGCCTCTGATAAATGTGCATTTTGCTGAATCCCTCCTCCTTTTTCTCCATTTCCTTTTCTTTTCTATTTTTTTTTTTTTTTTTTTTTTTTTTTTGGTTTTGAATATCATCTGCAAATAGAGTTTAGTTCTTCCTTTCCAATATGGATCCCCTTGATCTCCTTTTGTTGTGGAAGTGTGTAGGGGAGAGTCCACCTGAATTGGTCCCAGAATCTCCTCTAGCTGAGGCCTGGCTATAGGGGACAAAGCCTGGGCTGATACTCAGGATGTTTCTGCATGGATAGCTGGGAATTTTCCCTTTCCGGCTGTTGAATAAGTTAATTATTCTAGTCTGCATTGTGTAATTGTATCTGCAACATCTGCATATTTTGTGGAAGAGGCAGATGATGATCTCACACACTGTAGGAAGAGATTGGGGTTGTCTATTTTAGACAGGGGTAAGTGACATTGAGATTTGCGTCTCTACAGGTATCTACAACGTCTGAGTCTTGAGTAGAAGCCAGGGCCTAGAAACCCTTTGGTGTGTCTTTAAGCACACTCTAACCCTTGAGGAAGTGCTCTTGCTGTTCAAGCTTAACCAGCCAATCAACAAGAGCTGGCCAACCTGACAGTCACAGGCATTGCAGAACACTTCCTGTAAATACACTGTAACCTTTTACTCTTGCTTCAGGCTTCGTTAAGCAGAACAAGTGCCAGTGCATTGATTTCTGTTCTGGGAGTGCTACTGTAGTAAATTGTGAGTGGACCATGGATGAACACAGAAGCCACAATATGGTGAGTGAGGAGATGCTATCCTCAGATAGGGAGGATGGGATGGGGAGGCCTGGGAGTTGGTGTGGCAGGCCCTCCAGGTTGCTTGGTGGGAAACTTTGGCCACATTCAGTGTTCTGTGAGGTACCATATGGTCCTAGCAACTCCCCAGACCTGGGTGCTGGAGTATGAATACTTCACTCAGTAGAAAGCATTTCATTTCCATCAGAGAGCTTTCTGTAGAAAGGCTTGTACAGTCAGCACCAGAGTTCTTTTTGTGCACAGTAAGACAAAGAGACAAACCTAGAGAGGCCTAATTTCTCCAGTGTCTTCTACAACTTCTGCAGTACACATTTAATGTTTAGGTACAAGATTCATGTTAAATTAATTGTGTGTATCGTGTAAAATACATTTTCTTTATTTCTTTACATACTTATATTTATTTATTTTTGATTTTTGAGATAGCTTTTTTCTTTTATTTTTACATATTTATTTATTTTTCTTATTTTACATATTGATCGAAGGTCCCTCTCCCTCCCTGCCATGCCTCCCAATTCGGCTCCTGTCCTATTTCTGTCCCCACTCCACAGGGAGGGTGATGTCTTCCAGGAGGAGTCAAAAATCTGTCAAATCATTTGGATTAGGGACTATGTCCTCCCTCCTGCCTCTAGGCTAAGGGAGTATCCTTCCATTTGACATGTGCTCCCAAAGTCATTTCATGATCCAGGGATGCATCCTGTTTCCAGGGAGACAACTTTTTTCTATGTATAGCACTGGAGCATGACATGAAAGTTGCACTGTAGAGCAGGCTAGTCCCAAACTCATAGTGACGTACATACTTCTGAATCCTCAGAGTGATATTATAGGCTTGAGACACTGAACATATCCATACATCCATACATGGCATTCTTGTGTTGGATTGCACTCCAATACTAAACTGTGATGTGGAAGAGTAGAATTGTTCATATAAAAGACGTACCAATTCATAGGGATATTGAGACCCACAAAATATGATTTAGCTGAGGGAGTGCTGCCTATAAAATTACACAAAGATGAGTAGTGTGCTAATAAGGCATGTTAGAGATTAGGATGCTAAAATATACATTTGATCTCTAAGATTGTCCCGGACATTTGGCTCCAAACCATGAAAAGGACAAACTCCTAATTCACAGAGAGCCCCCAGGCCCATCTCCTTCTACCAAAACAAGACTGTTAAAATCTGATCAGCAGACATTGCTTGGGCACATTGAACATTAGGGCCTGGTGTTCCAGAAAGGGCCAGTTTTCTACAGAAAATCATAGTCATCCCAGATGGGCAAGATAAACTCAAGTGACAACTGTTTGAAAGGGAAAACCCTTTTGTTTTGAGGGTTGGACTGAGCAAGCAAGACTCTCAATCATGGAGATGGATCAATGCTCATTCTCAAAACTTGAAAATTTATTGGCAGAAACAGTAACAACCTGGAATCTTTGCCTTAGGACTGTTCCATCATGCCCTGAGATATGCAGAATAAAATAGAGCTCCTCCTTTAAAACAAGGAAGATGCTTATGAGGGAATGCCATTGTCTGCGGCCAGAGCTTTTGTGTAGGTGTTATTTCAAATACTGAGAACACAACTCTTAGTTCTGCTGACTTTCTAGAATTCTCCCATTTCCTTCCATTTCCCCCTGGAAATCATAAAGAGGAGGCAATTCTTCATAAGATGATTACATAGAATAAGACATAAGTTAAGCAAGACCTCCCTGCCATAGGTTTTATCTTTTCTTTGTTCTGCCTTTCCTATCTTCCCCATCTTCTGGCACATCTGTGTTCAAAACTGTCATTAAAGTGTGACATGAGAGCATGTCACTAGTGTACTCTGAAATAATTATGGTACTATCTTTTCTGTTGAAATCTTTCATTGGCTTACTGGACCGACTTGCAGTTCCCTGACCCTTTTTAAATTTTTCAAAGTCTCAGCTGTCAGGTGACCCTGGAAGAACTTAAAAATGGCAGCATTAATGGAATGCAAATTATGTTTAAGAGCCAGACAATGATGATAAATGTGTTTAACCCCAGCTATCAGATTGCACATACAGGCATATTTCTGTGAGTTTGAGACTAGTGTGCTATATAGAGCTAGCCCACTACAACTAAGGCTATAGCACAGGGAAACCAAGAAACACTGTCTCAAAAAAATATCTGTTGTAGGCTTTCTCCTATGTGTACATTAGTGAGAGATAGTTAAATGTTATCATTACAGAGACTATTTTTTTTTCTTTTCTTTATTTACCTCTTTTGTCTATGGAGTTATTTGTTCACTGGAAAGGCAAAATCTAGAACAGCTTTACTCCCAGCATTTTAGAATTAATTTTCTGAGACATGCTTTCTCAATTACAATGGTTGCTTTGATCTCAGCTCGTTGCTTTCCAGGGCAATGTACTTTCTGTCCTCTTAAATACACCTCATTAAATTAAGTGACTGTATGCCCTCAGAAGGGAGAAGGATGATTTTTTTTGTTTGTTTGTTTTGTTTTGTTTTTTGGACCAAGCATCTTAAGCACCTAATTTGAGGATACCAATTTCTTTTAAGGAAATATTTAATAAACAGAATCTGTAACACTGCACATTCATTTAAAATATAATCCACATCTACATCATAAATGATCTCAGTGAGAACAAGGTAAGAAAGTATGACCCCAGTGTTTTAAAATTGTCCATATGAGTCATGAAGTTGACTGTCCATTACACTTGCAACAAAAAGATTTGCATACTTTCATGTGGAGCATGTATGCTGCCTTCAGACCAGAGTAGAAAGAAGAGTTTATTGCGTGCACTGTAAGGAGAACCAGGGTAGGATATCAGCTGCTGTGTCCATCATTAAAAAGGCTGTGATTGCTGCATTGTGATGGTTTGAATGTGATTGCACCTATAATCTCATAGGGAATGGCAGTAGTAGAAGGAGGAGATTTGTTGCAGTGACTTTGGCATTTTGAGAAGAAGAGTATCATTGGTGATGGGTTTTGGGGTTTCCTATGCTTTGGATATGGAAAGTATATAAGATGTCTTACTGAGGCCTGCATATCAAGATGTAGCCAGCACCATATTTTTCTTCAAATCATGCTCCCTGCTATGATGAAAATACATGGAATTTCTGAAACTGTGAGTCAATCCAATTACAACTTTTCTTTATAAAATTTGTGGGGGATCTCTTCCTTGCAAGTAGAGTGATGAGTATTCCACCCCTGATTGTCACTGGGGAGACTAGGGTTGGAATCCCTGATAGGGGAGCTTTACCCAGGAGGCAGAGACAGGTTGACCTCTGTGAGTTAGGGTCCAGGCTGTTCTACAAGAGCTAGTTCCAGGACCACCTTAATGTCACAGAGAAACCCTATCTAAAGAACATCAACAAAAAGATTTGTGGTGGTCTTAGAACTTATACACAGCAATAAAAATCCTAACTAATGTAGGTTCAGTGATTTTCTTCTTTAGATACTCAGGGTGTATTGATTCATGTCATGTGAATGAAGACAGACTAGATTTGTTGGATAAAATTTGGAAGTTATATTGAGCTGGGTATAGCCAATGGTGTGATGTCATTGAGATTTGCATTGATCACAGCTACTCCAGATTTTGCTACCTAGTGCTGGGAAGAAACTGCTGCAATTTCTTTAGGGAAAGGCTTTGAGTGCTCATTAAGAAGGAAATAAATGTTACTTATTTACTCTTTTCCAATTTCCCCTGGCTGGTATTGGGAATGCAAATGACTACAAGGGTATGGTAGAATGGAGTTCATTTAAGATCTTTGAAGCTGGTGTAGGCACAGTGCAGAAAGAGGTGGGAGAAGGAAGGAACAGGAGCAATTTCTTGCTTTCCCTTGGTGGAAATATCAGTGTGGAGCCTATAATCAATTGTAGATGGTTTACAAAATGTCTGACTGGCCATTTCTTGGTGTCCATAGACAAGGACAATCAATAATCTTGATAAAGTACTGATGTGATAATGAAACCAAATTGCTGACTTTTGTGTAGAAGGTGCAATGAAATCAGCCCCACAGCATGGTCAGTGTGTAAGCTTCAGAGCAGGAGGAGCAGACCTGCCTAACTGTCATTGCTGCAGGGACAGGAAGGGAACATGTGCCCTGTGCTGACCTGGGCACTGGCCCTTTTCCTCTGAGCCTCTCTGTGTGTAGGTTCTCTTTGGGGAGTGAAATCTTTGTGTCCACACTGGGCTGTGGTGGGGCACAAGTTTTATTCAAGCACTTGATAGGCAGAGGCAAGAAGCTCTATGTGAGTTTGAGGCCAGTATGATTTTCAAAGAGAGTTCTAGTGTAGGTCCCAAACATAAAGAGACAGCCTGCCTTAAAAACCAAAAGAAAAACTAAAGGAAATAAAACAAAACAAACAAACCAAAACGAAACTAATATTGGTGTTCAATATGAAAGACAAAGTTTCTTTTAGTATGAGTTGGGAGCATCCAAGGGAAAAACTGAATGTTTGCTTCTGGAATTTATGAATATTGCAATCCACAATCAGACTTTTCTTACATTTGCCACACACAGTTTAGAAAACAGTGGAAAATGGTCATGAGAATCATCTTTCAGCAATACAAGATCACAGCTCTTTTAACTTTCCACACTCACTAGCTACAATAGCATGTCTCAGGAACGTTGAGCTCCTGGAGAAAAAAAAGGAATTTCTTATCCGCTCTTTTCTCAAGTGTGCATGGTGTTTAGTGGGTGGACAGGGCAGTTTCCACATGCTGTGGCATTATACATGTGGTTGGAAGTAGAAATTAAATCATTGTTCTGTATTAAATTTTGTGTGGGCATGATGGGGCTGGTTTTGTCTTAAACCACAAGGAGCCTTGAGAGTTTGCAGAAACATAGAAAAAGATTACCACCATTTTTAGAGAGAACTCTAAACCATGAGGCATTTCTGTTGGGAAGAATGCCAGTACCTGAGTGTCAGAAGAAGACAGCGAGCATTCTTCTGAGTTAATTTTGTGGGAGTTGTGAATTCTTTTTATGTAAGATCTAAATAACTAGCACGATGGGTAGCTGGTTAACATTGGTAAAGATCTCGGTTTTCCTGCCTGAATTTCCTCTGGTGTTTCGATAAAAATTTGATTATATTTTCCAGCTTTTGTTCTTGTCACTGTCTCTGCATCTTGGCTTTATCCTTTCCCAAACATTGTACACCTTCTTGATTACCATATATTTGTTTTAAATATAAAGGTCACAATATGTCAAAGTATAACCTGAACGTTTCCTGGATTTCCTCTGTGTCCATTGTTATGTCCTCCTTTTCATTTCTGATTTTGTGAATTTGTATGTTCTCTCTCTGCTTTTTCATTAGTTTGGATAGAGGTTTGTCTATCTTGTTGATGTTCTTGAAAACCCAACTCTTTGTTATATTGATTTTTTTGTATTGTTTCCCTAGTTTCTGTTTTATTGATTTCAGCCCTCAAATTGTTTATTTTCTGGCATCTACTCCTCCAGGGTGAGTTTGGTTCTCTCTGTTCTAAGGCTTTCAGTTGCACTGTTAATTCTCTATTGTGACTATTCTCTGTTTATGTTCATATGGGCACATAGTGCAATGAACTTCTCTGGTACCACTGCTTTCAAGGTGTCCCATTAGTTTTGGTATGTTGTGTCCTCATTCTTGTTGAATTTTAGGATGTCCTTAATTTCTTTTTTTTCTTTCTTTGACACAGGTATGGTGCAATTGAACATTGTTGAGTTTGCATGAGTTTGTAGTGTTTCTTCATTTTGTGTTGTTGTATTCCAATTTTAAAGCATGCTGGTCATTTAAGATACAGGGGACTATTCCAATTCTCTTGTAACTCTTGAAGTTTGTTATACCACCTACTATTTGGTTGATTTTAGAGAAGGTTTCATGTGGAGCAGAGAAGAAGTTTGTTCTTTTGTGTTTGGATGGAAAGTTCTATAGATGTCTGTTAAACCCTATTGAAACCAAACTTCTGTTAATTCTTTTCTTACTTTGTTAAGTTTATGACTGGTGGTCTTGCCTATTGATGACATTGGCATGTTGAAGTCTGCCACTATAAGTGTGTGAGGCTTTAGGTGACATTTGAATTTTAGTAGCATATCTTTTATGAATGTAGTTGCCTTTATATTTGGAGCACAGTTAGTCAGAATTGATACTTTGTGTTGATGGATTTCTCTTGTGATGAATATGGAATGACTGTTTTCATCTCTTTTGATTAATTTTGGTTTGAATTCTAACTTGTTAGATATTAGGACAAACACACCTGCTTGTGTTTTGGACCCATTTGATTTGAAGATCTTTTCTTATCCCTTTACCCTGAGTTTATGTCTATCTTTGAAGCTTAGATGCATTTCTTGTATGCAGCAGTGAGATGGATTCTGTCCTCATATCTACTCTGTTAACCTGTGTCTTTTTACAAGCAAGTTAAGACCATTAATGTTGAGGGAGTGTAAGGAGCATGGAATGTTAATGCTTGTTTGTTTTAGATTTGAATTTGGAAGTGGTATTGTGAATTTATTAGTCTTGCTTTACTCTTGATTTGTGGTGAAGTGGATTATCTGTTTCCTACATATTTGTGAGTATAGTTAACTTCCTTGGCTTGGAGTTTTCCTTCCAAATCTTTTTTATGGCTGGATTTGTAGATACATATTGTGAAAATCTGTCTTTGTCGTTAAATATCTTGTTTTCTCCATCTATAGTGATTAAGAGTTTGCTGGGTATAGTAGCCTGGGCGGGCATCTGTGGACTCTTTCTACTCGTAGGACATCAAAGCCAGGACCTTCTGGCTTTGAGGCTTTCCATGGAGTAGTCAGGTGTAATTTTGATAGGTCTGCCTTTATATGTTACCTGGAATTTTTCCTTTGCTGCTCGTAATGTAATTTCTTTATTTGTATGTTAGATATTTTGGTTATTATATGTCAAATGGGTCTTTGTTCTTTGGTCCAGTCTATTTGGTGTTTGGTATGCTCATTGTACTTTCATGGGCATGTCCTTCTTCAGAGTGGGAATGTTTTCCTCCATGATTTTGTTGAATATGTTTTCAGTACCTTTGAGCTATGCTTCCTTACTTTCCTATATGCCTACTATTCTTATGATTGGCCTTTTCACTTCCCACACTTCCTTTTTTTGTTAAGAATTTGTAGGATTTATGATTTTCTTTGGCTGATGAATCTATTTCCTTTACTTTGTCTTCTGCACCTGAGATTATCTCTTCCATCTCTTAAATTCTGTTGGTTATGCTTTCATTTGCAGTTCCTGATCATTTGCCCAGTTTTTCTATTTCCAGCATTCCTTCATATTACATTTTATTTATTGTTTCCATTTCAGTTTTCAAGTCTTGAACTGTTTCCTCCACCTGCTTAATAGTTTTTTCTGGGTTTCTGTACTTGCTTCAGGGTATTTCTTCAGTTCTTCTATTTTTTGTATGTTTTTTCTTCCACTTCTTTAAGGGATTTTCTGATATCCTCTTTGAGAGCCTCTATCATTTTTATGGCTATAATTTTTAATTCATTCTCTTGTACTTTATCTGCTTTGTTGTGTCCATTCGATTTGGTGTAGCTTCCATAGATTCTGGTGCTGTTATTCTTGTCGTTCTGTTGTTAGATGTTTTATTGTATTGCCATCTTCCCATAGCTTCTACCCTGGTGTGTTTTGGTGGGTGAGAAGTTTGATGTTTATAGCTCTGGGTTGTACAAGCTCTCTAGGAGGTCTCACCAACAGGCAGGGGCCCAGCAGTTGGGCTAAAAGTTCAGACTCCAGCAGAAGACTGGCGATGCAAGTCAAAGATTTTGAAGGTTGGGACTCAGGATGTCCCTTAAGCCGATAGGCAGATCTAGCCTGGGCCTGGCACTCTCCAGCTGTGACCTCTTTGGCATAGGCCCTACAATGGGGGTCAACAATCTACCCAGCAGAAACTCAGAGTGCTCACATGGACACAGGTGATTCTCAGGGAGGGGTCTGTAAATCCAGTAGAGGACTCTAGCCTAGGCCTGGCAATGAACGGCATATACTGGGCTGATACTCTGGATGTTTCTGCACCAATAGGCAGACCTAGCTGGGACCTGGCACTCTCCACCTGAGGCCCCTTTATCTGATGCCCTGAGATGGGGACCACTTCACTCATTACCTTAACAACATAGAAAGCCTCATTGAGATGATTGATTTATCTAAATCCAATCCTACACATTTGCTTTGTAGTACATAAACCAATTCATATTGGAGGAAACTGTTAATACTTTAAACACCTAAGTACCTGGGTTACAGGAATGAGTGCTCAAAATATTAAATATTCACAGGTAAAAATATGTTTGGTTAAAGATTTGATTTAATTTTAATTATGTAATGCCAGTGCATGGATTTGTGTCTGCTCACACTTGTTCCCAGGAATGTTAGCCTTTTGAGTTATTCTTGTAGCAGGAACTATAGAATGTTCTCAAAATCCTGACATAGGTCCTGGCAATGAATGTCCCATAATTTTTCTCATCCATATCTTTAACCTTGTCTCTATTCTTCTTCTATCATCTTTATATGAATTGATAGGGAAGAGCTCTTGAAAGAGGAAATTGAAGATTTTAGCCATCATACTTTTCTTTAATTTCAATAATCAAAATGGATTTTTGTGGAGCATGGTTCTTACTAAGTTCACTACAACCAAGATAAGTGACAAACTGGTCAGCCCTTCTGATGTAATCTGCAACCCAAGAGAGAGAGAGAGAGAGAGAGAGAGAGAGAGAGAGAGAGAGAGAGGAGAGAGAGAGAAATAGAGAGAGACAGAGACACAGAGCAAGAAAGAAAGCATGAGATGGAGAGGGAGAGGAAAGAGAGATAATGGGAGCAAGAGAGACATCAACCAAAGTTTCTCCACCTTCTGGTTTCATACTCTGTACACCCAGTCACAAAAAGAGGAACATGTTATGTACTCCTTAATATATGGATTTTAGACCTAGAGCAAATGATCACCAGCCTATAATTCATACCACCAGAGGAACTAGGATACAAGGTGTATTCTAAGAGATTCATCTAAAGTCACTCACAGAAGGGGGAAGGGACAAGGCCCCCAGATCACATGGGAAGTGGGGGAGCAGTGCCTGGAGAGGGAACTAGGAGAAAGAGAAGGGAAGGAGAGGAAAGCTAGTGTGACTAGGAAGATTGAGTCAGAGTAGGAATAGAAGACAAGAGGGGGGGAGAGAAAGAAAGAAAGCATGAGAGAGAAAGAGAGAGGGAGAGGAAAGAGAGATAATGGGAGTAAGAGCATCATCAACCCAAGCTTCTCTGCCTTCTGGTTTCATAATGTACCAAAGGCACCACATATAAGACTGGTAAGAAACCTCCCCTATGACTGTTGGCTATGCTTGAAGCTCTGATGGGCGATGGAAGCCTGAGTTACAGGACTAAATAAGCAGAAAAGACACAGAACTTGAGGGCAGGTTTGGATCAGGGCTACCAAACATTCTAAACTCTTTGTATAGATACAGAAGCCATTAGGGTTTCCACGCAACAACCCAGCTTCCCTGGTTATGAAGGTGTTAATTTAAGTATGGCTTCTTCCTTCTTGCCAGGAATGATATGGAGAGGAAGGACTCAAGAGTTGGTGGGATCACTTTTTGCGGGAGGTGTGGTTTACAAGGTTTCCCTTAGCTGCCATCCTGTAGCCCATCGGCACCTGTATCTTGAGATGGACAAAGCAGGTTGTGTAAAGCTTCAACCTTAATATTGAGCTGCAATTGGAGAGAGGATGGTTTGACTCCTGGCAGTGTTTGGTAGCACCATTACAAGCCCTGCCCTCATGGTGTCAAGGGGGGCCCTGCCCTGGATTAACCTCACTTCAGACTTCACCCTTAAAAGGACTGCTATTGTGTTTCCAGAGTAGTGGAAAGGGACAAGGTCTCCTGAGAAAACTGGGATCATTGTCTGCAGTGAGGGAGAGTTGGGAGAAAGAGAATGGGAGAAGCAGATGTGAGAGGAGGAAAAGAGGAATCAAGAAGACTGAATTTTGGAAAGAATAGAGGAGAGCAACAAAAGAGATACCATACTAGATAGAGATATTATAGGTTGTAAGAGAAATCTGGCATTAGGAAAATGTCCAGAGATCTACAAGGATGGCCACAAATAAGAATATAAGCAATAGTGGAGATGTTACCTTAAATGCCCTTCTGTATAATGAGATTGATATCTACTTTATAGGATATTCTAGAGCCTTCATCCATTAGTTGACAGAAACTGAAGCAGAAACCCACAGCTAAGCACTAAGTAAAACTTCTGGAATCCAGTTGCAGAGAGGGAGGAGTGATAAGTACAGGGGCCAAGACCAGGTTGGAGATGCCCACAGAATCACCTAAGAAAAACAAGAGGGAGCTCATGCACACCAGTCTGATAGTTGGGAAACCATAATATGACTGACCTAAAACCCCTACAAGTGAATCTCATTTAGAAGGCCTGGTAAGTCTAAGGGACCTCTGGCAGTGGAATCAGGATGTATCACTGGTGTATGAAAGACTTCAGGAGCCCATTCCCCATGGACAGATATATCCATCCACACTGAATCGCTTAAAAAGAAAATGGGAGGTACTGTTGAACAAATTGGTACAGGAGACCACATGTAGACATAACTCCAGGAGCACAGACACTGAGATCAACAATTAATGAATGGGACCTCTTCAAACTTAGAAGCTTATGTAAGGCAAAGGACACAGTAGACAAGACCAAACCGCAGCCCACAGACTGTTTTGTGCATGGCAATAGACACAGGTCTAATTTTGGTCTTCTACACTCCCATCGTCCAGTTGTACCAGCACCATTTTGATGGGAGATGTCATTCTGAAAATATGTTTCTCATACTGGTTAATGAATAAAGCACTGTTGGACAATAGGACAGATAGATAGGCGGGACTAGGAGATAAGGAGGAAAGAGGAAGGAGGAAGGAGGAGTCAAGATGGAGAGACTGGGGAAACGAGATGCCTGCCCTATTCCCCCGGCAAGAAGAGACACCGTGAAAATACATAGATCAACAGAAATGGGCTGATACTTATGACAGAGTTAGCCGACAAGAAACTAGTACCTGGCCAACAGCATTATATCAAATACAGAGTCTCTGTATATTAATTGTTGCTGGTGCGGTGGCGGGACAAGACCAGCCCTGGGCGGAAAACCTTACTCACCATTTGTTGAAGATGCTTTCGTCATTCCATTGTACACTTTTAGCTGTTTTGTAAAAAGTCAGGTGTTCCCTATGTGTGTGGGTTAATATCAGGATTTTCTATTCGATATCCTTGAGCTACTTGTCTATTTTTGTGCTAATACCAGGCTGTTTTCAGGACTATAACTCTCTAGTAGATCTTAAAGTCAGGGATAAAGATGCCTCCTGAAATTCCTTTATTATACAGGTTGTTTTGGCGCTTCTGGTTCTTTGGTTTTTCAATATAAAGTAGATTATTACCCTTTCAAGGTCAGTGAAGAATTGTGCTGGGATTTTAATGGAGATTGCATTGAACATGTAGATTGCTATTGGTAAGATTGCCAATTTTACTATGTTTTTTCTACTTATCCATGAGATTGGGAGATATTTACATTTTCTGGTATTTTCTTTAAAGACACATATTTTTATTATGTAGGTCTTTCACTTGTTTGGTAATTGTTACCCCAAGATACTTTATGATGTTTGTTGCTATTGTGCAGGGTGATGTTTCTCTGATTTCTTTATCAGCCCCTTTGTTGACTGAATATGGAATGGCTACAGATTTTTTTTATTATTTAATCTTGTATCCTCATACTTTGCTGAAGGTGTTTTTCAGATGTAGGAGAACCTGGTAGAGTTTTTTGGTTGCTTATGTAAACTATCATATCATCTGAAAATAAAGTTTGAGTTCTTCCTTACCAATTTGTATCCCTCTTGATCTTTATTTCTTGTCTTATTTCTTTAGCTAGCCCTTCAAGTAAAATAATGAAGAGATATGGAGAGATAAGGCAGCCTAGTCTTTTTCCTGATTTTAGAGGAATTGCCTTAATCTTCTCTACATTCAGCTTTATATTTGCTCTGGGTTTACTATATATTGCTTTTATTATGTTTACGTAAATTCCTGTTATCCCTGATCTCCCCAAGACCTTTAACATAAAGGATGTTGAATATGTCAAAGGGTTTTTCTGCATCTAGGGAGATGATCATGTGACTTTTCATTTTCAGTTTGTTTATGTAGTGGTATATTTGATGTATTTTAATATGTGAAACCATCTCTACAACCCAAGGATGAAACCTTCTTCATCATGGTCAGTGATTTCCCTGATATAATCTTGGATTCAGTTTTCCTATATTTTCTTGAGTATTTTTGCATCAATATGCATGAGGGATATTGGTCTGTAATTTTATCTCTTATTTGTGTCTTTGTGTGGATAGGTATTAAGGTGATTGTAGCCTCATAAAAGAGTTTGGTAATGAACCTTCTATTGTGTGGAACAATTTCAGGAGTAGTAATATAGATCTTCCATGAATTTTTGGTAGAATTCTTCACTGAAGAAGACATCTGGCTCTGGGATTTTTTATGTTGGAAGGCTTTTCTTTATTACTTCTACTATGTTAGTTGTTATAGGTCAAATTAAGTTGCTTGTCTATTCTTGATTTAATTTTGGTAAGTAATAGTTATCCAGAAATTTGTTCATATACTTTGAATTTTCAAAGCTTGGATAATATAGGTTTTCAAAATATGACCTTAAAATTGTTTGGATTTACTCATTATGTACCACTTTTTGTTTCTGATTTTGTTAATGTCCATGTTCTCTCTATGCTTTTTCGTTAGTTTGAATAAAGGTTCGACTTCCTTGATAATTTTCTTGAAAAACCAACTCTTTCTGGCATTGAATTTTTGGATTGTTTTCCTGTGTTCTACTTTATTGTTTTTTTGGAGACCCCATTTCTTTTTGGCTCTGCCGCCTGTGCTACAACTATATCTTGTAGACCAGGCTGGTCTTTAACTCACAGAGATAAGCTTCCATCTGCCTCCTGAGCTCCAGCATTAAATGCATTTGCTACCACCACCCAGCTATTGGTATCTTTTTAAATATCTTCTTTAAACACATTACTGCTTTTATCTCTATTTTGCTGCTCTCCTATGTTTCTTAGATTTTACTTATTTCATTAGTTTTCTCAAGTGATGCTGATTATTGATTTCTGTGTAGAGCAAAATGTCTTCTAACTGTGGCTTGTCTTATGCTGTGTAATTGAGAATTGTTTTGAACTCCTAATCCTGCTTCTCCTGTACAGTGCTGGGAAGAAAAATCTTACACTTCGTTCCACTCAGGCCCTTGCCTTGTCAGTGAGAAGGAAAATAGACCAGAAAATGAATGAACTCCCAAGATCTCTGATTATTTTGGTGTCTTATAAATGGAGAGGGATTTGTGCAATGATTGAGTTCATGTCCCACTTGGATACAGCTGGAGTCACAGTGCAGAAAGATAGAGGCAGGATGGAAGCTGAGATTTCCTCCTTCAACAGTAGTTGAGGTAAGCAATGTGGAATTACGTAATCATTCCTAGATAATCCATAATTGTGGATTGTATACATCCATAGATCCATAATTGTGGGCTGTATCTTGGAATCCACAGATGAGGGCTATCAAGATTCTGGATAGAGGAGAGACCTTATCATGTATCCAAATTGTGTTAATTACATTATTCAGCCAAAACCGGTCTGGGTGTACTCTTGTGGACTATGTAACAGGACTTTTATGTTTACTGCGTTTGGATGTACAATCTGAGAGAAAAGGTTTGAGGAATACTTGGTGTGCTCTAATTGAAACCCCTAGTCTCTGGAGCACATGGCCATGGAGGTATTTTCAGCTTTTCAAAATATTTTTTTTTTATTTTAGATCATAACTACATCATATCCACTTACACTTTTCTGCCCACAAGCCCTGCTATGATTACTCAATGTTCTCTAATTCACAGCCTGCTTTTCTTAAACAGGAGTTTCACATTAAACACAGTGAATATTGGAAGGTGGCATACATTTGGCTGCAGTATTTCCTAGCTATTAGGTCAAAGGTTGCTGACCAGGAACAATGAGTATGTAACAATATGTGCACAGAAAGGTCACTGTGATTTTCATAATGAGCTGCTTGACTTACAGGATAGTAGAAGAATGTATACTAAAACACAAACTTTCTGGAATAGGCCACTATCTGCAGGGTGGGTTGTGCAGAGCTACAAGGACTATAACATCTGAGTCATTGATTTCTGATTCCCTGGTAGTGGGCTGCAAAATTTTAGGTCCAACAGAGTGGTCCCAGACAATGCTGGACTCTGAGAAGGCTTCTTTCCATGATTCTCTTGTCCTTCTGCTCTATCGAGTTGTAAGGAAGAACACAGGTTGCACCATTCTGAATGTACAGTTTTCAAAGCAGGTCTGCTCAGATGTCATTTCTGCAAAATTTGTATGGACCATGAGACAGACTGGGGTTCTTTTGGTCCATGTGGTGACCTGGGCAGTTACCCTTGTCCTCTGAGCCTTCCTCTCCATGTGTTTCTTGGTTTGGGGGAGACTCCACATCTCTGGCATGGGTGGGTGTGTTGCTTATTATATAACTGTCCAGTGTGCATATTCATGCAATGCTGTTGGTGTGCAGTGGGGGCTGACGCTGGATAACTGAAGGTCTGATTTCTTGATGTTCTGAATATTCCACTCCACTTTCAGGTTTGCCTTATAAATATTTTAGAAAGTAGTAAAAAATGGTGATGTGGATGTCTATCAGCAATACAAGATTATAATGTTTTTAACTCTCTGCTACCAAGAGTTACAATACTGTACTGAGTGAAGATTAATTCCAGTGTACAAATTGTGTCTTTGTTCTACAGAGATTTCTCTGGTGTGTATGGTTTGGGACAGGGAGTTAGGTCAGGGTCTTCATCTTGGGCTTAAATCTCTTGGCAGGAAGCAGATTTTATTCTCCCATGTTGTTTGTGGAATGGGCATCAGTGGGGCTTAGTTTACCTGAATCCATAAAGGGGCATAAAGGTCTGCAGAGCCATAGCAGAAGATCAGCTCCATTTTCATAGAGAGCTCTAGAGCAGGGACATCCTGTCTTTGGAATAGATATCCATAGCTGCAGGGTCAAATTTTTGAAGGGTCACTTTGAATCGATTTATTTGGAGTGTTGAAGTCTGTGTTTATTTAATCTCTTTACACTTGGATGCATAGGTATTTGGATAACATTGGTCATGATCACACTTTTCATGGCTAAATTTCTTTTGTACTTTATATTAATAGTCGATATATTTTGACCTTTGTTCTTGGGTTATTCTCTCTATCTCTCTTATTCTTTTACAAAGAATATACATATTTTGATTGTTGTTACCTTGTGGTAAGTATAAAAGTCATATTATATCAGTTTGTGTATCTTGTTTTCCTAATTCCATTGAGCATTCTGGGTATTTCCAAAATAAAATGTTAATGTGCCTTTGTAATCTCCATTTTGTTATTAATTGTTGTTCATTGTCATTGGATTGTATTCATTTCATGTTACAAACTTAACTATGTATAGGATCTTAAATTATGATACTTCATGTTCCTAAAGACCATTATTTAGTTCTTTATTTATTTTGGTTTTATTGTTAATCCACGAAAGAGTTTTGGCTCATCAGAAAAAAACATGTTGTGTATCTTGGCAAGAGACGCAGCACATCTTTTGGGGATGACCAGAGTTCAGATACTGACATTCAACTTCACATAATTATCTACATCCCGTAACCTATATACTTATACAAACCATTTTCTCTCAAACTCATACATACAAAATATAGCAATAAACTTGATAAAATGGTAAAGACTAGTACCATGAATATTATTGCCATAAATTCTAATCTTATACACTATAATTTAGCTTTGACACACTGCACTGGAAATTGTAAAGCTACTTCTAGTTGTTCTTTTTTTTTAATTTTATTTAATTTTATATAACAGTCCAATTAAATGAAAACAAACATTTACACACAATATTTGGGAATTTGGGCGTCGTTCTTTCCAAACTACTTCCTGCTGGTAAGGGGCGCTGTCTTGGGGGATTCGAAGAAGATTCAGATATCCTGGCTGTAGTCTGTAGGGCTGTTTTGTCCAGCTGTTTTGAATGTAGGATCAGCTTGTACTCTGTTTCAGGCAGTGTGGTGTGATCAAACCACATTAGTCTGGAAGGAATCCACATCTTTTCATTTTCTGTGGAAACAAAAATAGAAATCCATTTCCCCAGTAACTTGTCCTTCAACTTAAATTTTGGACTCAAAGCATTTTTTTTTTTAGTTTAATATTTTAAATGTCAATCCCAGTTCCCTCTCCCTCCCTCCCTCCCTCCCTCGTTCCCTCCCCCCAGCCTTACCTCCCTCCTTCCCTCCCTTTTTACTCTCTCTGCCCTCTCACATGCACTCTAAACACCCTCCCCTCCCATCCCCCCACCCCAATTCCATATGTAGGGGGAGTGCTATCCAGTTGGGGTCATGTAGATCTGACAGGTCCTGTGAAGTAGGGACTAGGGCTTCTCTCCTGTCTCTAGATTAAGGCAGTTATCCCTCCATGGGGGATATGTTCGCAAAGTCCTTTTGTGCACCAGGGATACATCCTGGCTCCACTGTCTGAGGTCTCTTTGACTGCTCAGACGTTCTGGCTGAGACACATAATCAGGGGGCCTGAGTCAGTCCCATGCTGGCTTCCCAGCTATCAGTCTAGTGGCCATTAGCTCCTCCTTGTTCAGGTAAGCTGTGTCTATGTGTTTCTGCAGCATGGTCTTGTCCTCTCCATCTGCATCTGGGTTCTAGTTCGACTCACTGTTTATGTATGGGTGTTTGATCCTGTTTTCAACAGGCATTAGTTGAGGGCTCCATGGAGAAGTTAGTTGTTGATCTCACTCTCCAGGAAGGACATTTATGATAGCCTTTCCACGTGAGCTCAACTTGTTAGTTGGGAGCAGTCTTATAGTTCTCTCGGCCTTTCTTTGTGTTCAATTTTATCTTCAAACCAATATTGGCTCCCTCTTTTATGTTCTCTCTCTCTCTCTGTCTCTGTCTCTCTCTCTTTCCTATCTACTAGTCCTAACCAGGCTCAATATTCCTGGTCACACATGTTTTCCTTTCCTTCCCCTCATTTTCTTAGGAGAATTCGCTGTCCTCCCTCACTTCACCTGAGCTCTGGTGACTTGCTCCTTGCCAGTTCTGTGAGGGACTTTATATGAATCTCTTAGAATACACCTTGTAGCCTAGTTCATCTGGTGATGTGAATTATAGGCTGGTGATCATTTGATCTAGGTCTAAAATCCATATATGAGTGAGTACATACTGTGTTCCTCTTTTTGTGACTGGGTTACCTCATTCAGGATGGTTTCTTCAAGTGCCATCCACTTGCCTGCGAATTTCAAGATACCATTATTTTTTACTGCAGAGTAGTATTCCATTGTGTAGATGTGCCACATCTTCATTAACCACTCTTCAATTGAGGGGCATCTAGGTTGCTTCCAGGTTTTTGCTATTACAAATAGTGCTGCTATGAACATAGTTGAACAGATGTCTTTGTTGCATGGATGTGAATCCTTTGGGTATATATCTAAGAGGGGGATTGCCGGGTCCTGTGGTAAACTAATTCCCATTTTCCTGAGGAACCGCCATACTGATCTCCAAAATGGCTGTAGGAGTTTGCACTCCCACCAGCAGTGGAGGAGTGTTCCACTTTCTCCACATCCTCTCCAACATAAGTCATCATTGGTGTTTCTAATTTTAGCCATTCTGGCAGGGGTAAGATGGTATCTCAAAGTTGTTTTGATTTGCATTTCCCTGATAGCTAAGGATGTGGAGCATTTTCTTAAGTGTCTTTCAGCCTTTTTGATTTCCTCTATTGAGAATTCTTTCTTCAGTTCTGTACCCCATTTTTTTAATAGGGTTATTTGGTGTTTTGTTGACTAGTTTCTTGAGTTCTTTGTATATTTTGGAGATCAGCCCTTTGTCGGATATACGATTGGTGAAAATCTTTTCCCAGTCTGTGAGCTGCTGTTTGGTCTTGTCGACTGTGTCCTTTGCCTTACAGAAGCTTCTAAGTTTGAAGAGGTCCCATTTATTAATTGTTGCTTTCAGTTTCTGTGCCCCTGGGGTTATGTTCAGGAAGCAGTCTCATATACCAATTTGTTCAAGAGTACCTCCTGCTTTCTCTACTAAGAGGTTCAATGTGGCTGGTTTGCTGTTGAGGTCTGTGATCCATTTGGACTTGAGTTTTGTGCATGGAAATGGACAGGGGTCTATCTGCAGCCTTCTACACACCCTCATCCAATTGTGCCAGCACCATTTGTTGAAGATGCTGTTCTCGCGCCATTGTATAATTCTAGCTGTTTTGTCAAAAATCAGGTGTTCATAGGTGCGTGGATTGATATCAGGATTTTCAATTCGATTCCATTGGTCTACCTGTCTATTTTTATGCCAATACCAGGCTGTTTTCAGAACTATAGTTCTGTAATAGATCTTAAAGTCAGGAATGGTGATGCCTCCTGATGTTATTTTATTGTATAGGGTTGTTTTGGCTATCCTGGGTCTTTTGTTTTGCCATATAAAGTTGATTATTATCCTTCCAAGGTCGTTGAAGAATTGTGCTGGGATTTTAATGGGGATTGCATTGAATCTGTAGATTGTTTTCGGTAAGATTGCCATTTTTACTATGTTAATCCTACCTAACCAAGAGCATGGGAAATCTTTCCAATTTCTGGTATCTTCTTTAATTTCTTTCCTTAGAGTCACAAAATTCTTATTATATAGGTCTTTTATTTGTTTGGTAAGTGTTACACCAAGATACTTTCCAAGCAAATGGAAATAAGAAGCAAGCAGGCGTAGCTATCCTAATATCTAACAAGTTACACTTCAAACCAAAATTAGTCAAAAGAGATGAAGACGGTCATTTCATATTCATATCAGGAGAAATCCATCAACACAAAGTCTCAGTTCTGAACATCTATGCCCCTAATACTTCTAGTTGTTCTTAATAATCAAAACCTGGATTCAGATATGTGATTAATGATGAAAGATCAGAGAGGCAGAGCAGCCAATCCCTAGCTCTCACTTCTACTGAATCCTTAGACCAAAGGGGCGGGCTATTTTGACTCTAGGATTCTTCCCTCAGAAAACAATGAACTTTTGTCTTCTTCCCCTTATATTTCTCTTTCCTCCAACCATAACTACCTCCCAAGTTCAGGAATAAAAGAATGAAGCACCACTTGTCTCTCTTTCTCTTTTAGACTGGATCAATCTGGTGTACCTTGGGACAGCCATGAAATCCACCTGATTATGTCTCCCAACTGCTGGGATGAAAGGGTCCACCATGGCCTGTCATCTATGCCTAACTACTGCATAGCTCCACACTCTATTCTTAAAGCAAGTTTGTTTTTGTTTAGATGTGTTTATGGTTGAAGAAGAGAATCGTTTCAGTCTGCATCGTGTAATGATGGGTGCAAGCTCTGCACATTGCATGGAGTGAGAAAGAGAGTTTGTACTTGTGCACTGCAGGAAGAGAGCTAGGTCGTCTATTGGTGACATTGGTAACTGACATTGAAATCTGTGTCTGACTAGGCTGTGGTGGCTTTTGCCTTTGATTGCAGCACTGAGGAAGTAGAGACAAGTGGATCTCTCTGAGTTTGAGGACAGCGTGGTCTACAGAGTAAGTTCCAGGACAGCAGGGCCACAAAGGGAAACTCCGTTTCAAAGACCAAATAAATAAATAAATAAATAAATAAATAAATAAACAATAGACAGTTAATGAAAAAAAAATTTACTAGAAAACAAGAACAAGTTTAATATTAATATTTAGGAAGGAATTCACCGGCACAGTTTAGTGATCAAGGCACAGGATGACAGGAGCCACACAGGGAAATTCTGTCTAAAAAAAAAAAAAACACAAACAAAAACAAAAACCAAATAAGTTCCTATTTGTGCAGATCTCTAAAATGTCTAGGTCTAGAGTAAAATCCAGGGCCAAAGGAGGTGCTGGGCTTGCTGTGTCTTTAAGCACACTCTAACCCTTGAGGAAGAGCTCTTGTCACTCAAGCCTCATTAGCCAATCAGGGCCATTGAGCCAACCCTCCAGTCTGAGGTCTGGAAGGAAACTTCCTGGAGCCATGCTGCAGGCTTGCTTTATATCAGAACAGGCACCAGAGGATTGACTGCTGCTCTGTGAGTGCTGCTGTGGGGAATGTAGGAGAACAGAAGCTGCAGGATGGTGAGTGACAGGATTGGGGGGGGGTAGAATGGGGAGTCATGAAAGTGTGTTCCTCAGGCCCTCCAGGAGGAGGCTGGTTTGGAATGTGCTGCCACATTCAGTGTTCTGTTAGGCCCATTGTGGTTCTTGCAGCTTCCCCAACCAGGGTGTGGCCTGGGAATATTTTTCCATGTGGGCTGCTTCTGAGGAAAGGATTTCGATTATGCAGCATGGTGAATAAACTTCTTTGTAGTCAGCTCCATTATGCTTTTGGTGCAAGGGTTAGCAAGTTACCAAAAAGTTTGTCCAGTGCCTTCCAGAAGTTCTGCCCTTCACATCTAACATTTGTGGGTCAGATCCATGCAGAGTTATTATCATTTATTTTTTGCCATCAAAGTAACTTTTCTTCTGTTGTTAAAAAATAAATAAAAAGATCTTATTTTACATATCGATCCCAGTTCCCTCTCCCATCCTCCTATTTCCCCCAGCGACCTCCCCATCCCATCCCCCACACATTCCTCTGGGAAGCTGAGTTCTTTAGGAGGATTCATCAAAATCTGTCAAGTCATTTGGATTAGGCCCAGGCCCTCCTCCTTGTCTCTAGGCTAAGGGAGTATCCACATTTGGAGTTAATTTTGTGTATGTTCTAAATGGCATTCTTTTTCTTAATTAACATATATATGGAGTCTCATTTATAGCATGATCTGGAATTTTCTATGTGGAGCAAGCTAGCCCCAATCTCATAGTTAACTGCCTGCCTGTTTCCTAAGGGATAGTTTAAAACAAAGGGAAAATACACACATCTGTAAATGGCATTCTTGTGTTGGATTACATTCTCCCACTGAGCTGTGATGTAGAGGAGTGGAATTATTGATATAAAGGATTTACCAATTCTTGCAATATAGAGAGTCATAAAAAAATATTTAGCTGAGATAGTGCTGCCCCTAAATTAAAAAATAAAAAAGTGAGTTGTGTGCTAACCAGGCATGTTACAGAATAGGATGGAAAAATAGAAATTTATTCAACAGGATACTCCAGACATTTGGCTCCAAACAATGGCAATGGAGAAACCAACGATTTACAAACCCCCAAGAACCACCTCCATAACATTGAGTAGGGCTTTTACAAGTTGTACAAGGTTGCATTACTGGGTTCCAAAGAGCATTATGTGCTGATGTGCCATAAACATCCATTTTATTCTAGAGAAAATCATAGCTCTGTCATATGGGCAAGATGAGCACAGGTGACAACTTTTTGAAAAGAAAACAGAGATGTGTTGAGAGCTGGACAGATCAAGCAAGACTTGCTGTTTAGGTCTTTGCTCATGGAGAAGGAACATAGATCCTTCTGAAACCCAGAGCCAATAACACCCATGGTTTCTAGAATGAGCATTTTTCCATCAGATCTTGAGCCACCAAGAATAAAGTAGAACTCTACCTTTAAAACAAGGAAGATGCTTGGCAGAAAATTCAATTTTCTGGCACCAGGTTCTTTGTGGAGGGGTTGCTTCAAATCATGAGAACAAAACTCTTCCCACCACATGAAGCTGTGGCCCATGGCCACTGGGAGGCTTAGTTGGTAAAGTTTTTGGGAATCCCTGTGTTCCTCTTATACTGCACTTTTTGGGTATCCTTCTCCTGAGTTTGTCCCATTGAATGGTAACTCCTGCTGACTTCCTAGAGTCTGCCATTTCCTTCCATTTTCCCATAGAAGTAGTATGCAAGAAGCTATTCCTCATAAGAAACATACTTAGAATATGGCATGGCTTAAGCAATAACTCCCTATCCCAGCTTTCAACATTTCTTTGTTCTGCCTTCCCTTCTTTTCTAATGTTCTGACACTTCTCCCTTAGGACCTGCCAGTAAAATGTGACCTGCTGTTTCACGTTACTCCTGTACTATGAAATAATTATGGTGCTATCTTAACTATTGAAAGCTTATATTGCTTACTGGCCCAACTTGCAGTATCCTGTCACTTTATAAATTTCTCAACGTATAAGCTGGAGTCAGAATTTGAAAGAACTTAAGGCAACATACATGGAATGTAAAATCTGTATTAGGAATGAGATTTTGGTGGTTAACACCTTTAATCCCAGCACTCAGGAGGCACAGGAAAGTAGATCTATGTGAGACCAAGGCCAGCATGGTCTACCAAGATATTCCTAAGACAACTAAGGCTATTTATTGCACAGAGAATCTCTGTCTCAAAACAAACAAACAAAACCAACAATAACACCAATGCCCCGACCAGCGGGGCCTAGTTATTCGTGGGTCGAGGTGGGCTAGAACCTGAAAATAATGGGAGAGAAAGAAGGAACGAGACCATGCAATCTTTGTCAAGGTCTAACTTTATTAGGCACAAAGAGGGGTTTTTAAAGCAAAGCAGGGAGGAAATGGGAAGGGGGTAGCTGTGCTGACTCTGGGGCTCTGGTATTTTCCCAGGCCAAAAATATCAGACCCTAGATGTCTGCCTATCTCAGTTCCTGGTGTCTTATTTCATCTCAGTTCCTGGGTTGAATGGGACATAAATATTAGACCATAAGTGTCTGTTACTGGTAAATAATGTGGGCACATATCACAGTGTTTGACAATCTGTTGAGCAGTCTCTGTAGTTAAACCAAACACTTTTCTTAGACTATTCCTATTTTGATGATGACGCCACCTTCTTAGGGGAGGCTGGAAATGAATCCAATATATAAGGCCATTTTTGCAAAAACTGGAGGAAAGTATAACTACAACAAAAAGCTGTTCATAATCTAGGTGCCAAAGATGGGCTTTTTCAATGCTTTTTAATAGAATTGGATGGCCTCTTTGGCCTTGGTGTAATTTGTCTGGGAGAGGTCTGAGCTGGATCCCCTGGAAGAATATTATATATTGGTCTAAGCTCCCCGTTTTAATGGAGAGAGAGGTGGATCCATTGAACATCTACCAAAAACTTTTTTCCCAATTGTGAAGAGTTTTTAAATTTGAACAATCAATTTGGAGTCTTTGAAGGTGGAGGACAGTCTGTTGGATTCGATAGCCTAGGTATGTGTAAGGAGGTTTCTTTTGAATATTCTCTCGAGCCAAAGTAAATCCATGAGCCTTCAGGTGTAGCACTGACCACGCCCATTGGGGGTTGGAGCGATGGGCGGAGGTGACCTGAGGAAGGAGGTCGGAGGGGGCCAGGAAGGCACTCTCTCTTTCTGGCGTGACTCGGACAGGAGAGGATCGGGTTGAATTTCCTGGTCTTCATCTGTCTAGGTTGTAAGTTATTTCTCCCTGAATAAACATCTATTCGGCCTATTTGTTTATCCTGATCCTTATTTACCGCAATATTCAGGAGTTCCTGTCATGTAGCAAACACTTTAAGACATCTCTCCTCAGCAGGCGCTGCCAGCAGAATATCATCCATATAATGGATAATGTAAAGATTAGAAAACCTCTACCTGATAGGATCCAGGCAAGCAGCCACATAAGCCTGGCATATTGTAGGACTTTAGCCATTCCTTGGGGAGAGCACCACCCATTGAATGTGACGGGTGTGTTTCCCATTAGAAATTGAATCGAAGGAAGGCTAAATGCAAACCTGGGGCTAACTTGGGAGTGCAGAAGAATGGAAAAGAAGCAATCCTTTAAATTAATAACAATTAGATGCAGGGAGGAATTGGGGAGTGGTAACTTTGCTGACTTTGGTGCTCTGGTACATAAATGTCTGTTTATCTCAGTTCCTGGCGTCTTGGCTCATCTCAGTTCCTGGGTTGAATGGAACAGACTGCTTTTTTTAAGCAGTTTTCTGTTTTACCAAGATAAGGTTCAATTAGAGTTTTAATGTGTAAGTAATTCTGCAAGAGGATGTGACTCAAGGCCAGCTCCCAACAGAGTAGGACTTCTATCTTGTCTCTAGGTTAAGGCAGAATGCTCCATGGGGGATTTGTCCAAGGTCCTTTTGTGCACCAGGGATACATCCTGGTTACACTGTCTGAGGTCTCTTATACTGCTCAGGCCTTCTGTCTGAGACTCATATTCAGGGGGTCTGAGTTAGTTCCATTCTGGATATCCAGCTATCAGTCTAGGGGCCCCTTATCACCTCCTTGTTCAGGGCAGCTGTCTCTATGTGTTTATGCAACCTGGTATTGTCCTCTCCCTCTTTATCGGATTCTAGTTTGACTCAGTGTTTAGTTATGGGTGTTTGCTTCTGTTTTCAACAGGTACTAGATGAGGGCTCCATGATGGTGGATAAGTTAGTTGTTGATTTCACTATCTGGGAAGTGCATTCATGGTAGCCTTTGAGGAAAGGATTTCCATCACAGAGCATTGTGTAGAAACTTTTCTGTAGTCAGGTCCATTATTCTATTGGAGCACAGGGATGGCAATTTACCAAACAAGAAGAGGTTCTGTTTGTCCAGAACCTTCTAGAAGTTCTGCCCTTCACATCTAAAGTTTAGGGGTCAGATCCATGAGGAGTTACTATCATTTTTTTTTTTTTTATCTTTTGCCATCAAAATTGCTTTTCTTCTGTTTTTAAAACAAAATAAATAAAAGATCTTATTTTACATATATCCCAGTTCCATCTCATCATCCCATTCCCCCAAGCGACCTTCCCATCCTATCCTCCATGCATTACTCAGGGAGGCTGAGGTCTTCCAGAAGGGATCATCAAAATCTGTCAAGTCATTTGAGCATTACCCCAGGCTCTCCCCTTGTGTCTAGGCTAAGGGAATATCCATACTTAGAGTTAATTTTGGGCATGATCTAAATGATATTCTTTAATTCTTCTTTAATGTGTGTGTGTGTGTGTGTGTGTGTGTGTGTGTGTGTAATTTTTTGAAATAGGATTTCTCCTTGTAGCTTTGCAGCCTGATTTAGAATTTTCTATGTAGTGCAGGGTAGCCCCAAACTTACAGAGATCTGTGTGTCTCTGCCTCCCTAGTGCTAGGTTAAAGTCAAGTGCCAATAAAGACATGTATATTTGATATTCTTGTGTTGGAACACACTCCACCGTTGAGCTCTTTTGTGGCAGATGGGAATTGTTGATATAAAGGTTTACCAATTCTTGGTGGATAGTTAGTCTCTCAAGGGAATTTAGCTGAGGTAGTGCTGCCACTAAAATAAAAAAAAAAATGAGTTTCATGCTAACCAGTCATGTTAGAGATTAGGATGCTAAAATATGCATTTGCTCTCCAGGATATTCCAGATATTTTGCTCCAAATCATGGCAATGGACTAAGCACTGATTTACAAACAGCCCCAATGCCCATCTCCTTTCCATGGAGGAAGGCTTTTACAAGCTGTTCAAGGGTGCATTACTGGGTCACAATGAACATTAGGACCTCGTGTGCCATAAACATCCATTTTCTTCTTGAGAAAATCATGGCTGTCATATGAGCAAGATGAGCCCATGTGACAAGTGTTTGAAAAGGAAAATAGTGATGTGTTGTTGGCTGCCTGAGCAAGCGAGAATTTTTGTCTAGGGCCTCACTCATGAAGAAATAACATAGCTCCATCTGAAACACAGGAAAGTGCTTGTCAGAGCAAACAGCCTCAGGGTTCTAGTCTTAGGTGTTCATCCTTTGAAACAAGGAAGATGCTTGGGAGAGAGTGCAATTGTGTATGACCAGGGCCTTTGTGGAGGCTTGCTTCAGATCCCAAGAACACAACTCTTCCCACTACATTGAGCTCTGGTTATTGGGCCCATCACAACTGAGGTCTTAGCTAGTAATGTCATTGGGATTCCCTTTGTTCCCCCTGCACTGCATTATTTGAGTAGCATTCTCTTTGTCCCTTTGAATGGTAACTCCTGTTGACTTCCTAGAAGCCCCCTACTTCCTTCCATTTCCACATGGGAGTAGTATACAAGACACTATTCCTCACAATAAGCTTACTCAGAATAAGACACAGCTTCAGGAAAACCTCCCTGACCAAGCTTGCATCTTTTCTTTGTTCTGCCTTCCCTACTTTTCTCATCTTCTGGCACTTCTTCCTAAGGACCTGTCAGTAAAGTGTGATCTGCTGTTTCATGTTCCTCCTGTACTATGAAATAATTATGGTGCTATCTTTTGTGTTGAAGGATTATATTGCCTTACTAGCCCAACGAGCAGTAACCTGTCACTATTTAAATTCCTGAAATTATAAGCTGGAGTCAGTCATTGAAAGAACTTAAAGATGGCAAAACATGTCGAATGCAAAATCTGTTTTAGGAGTCAGGTTGTGGTGGTCCACGCCTTTAATCACAGCACTCAGGAGGCACAGGCAAGTACATCAATGTGAATCAAGTTTAGCATGTTCTACACAGGTACGCCTGAGATTCTCTCTTCCATCTCTTGAATTCTATTGGTTATGCTTGTGTCCGTAGTTCCCGATTTTTTGCCCAGCTTTTCAATTTTCAGCATTCCTTCCGTTTGTGTTGCCTTTACTTTCTCAATTTCAGTTTTCAAGTCTTGAACTGTTTCCTTCACCTGGTTAATTGTTTTTTTCTTGGCTTTCTGTCCTTTCCATAAGAAATTTGTTCATTTCTTCCACTTTTTTTTGGTTGTTTTTTCCTCCATTTCTTTAAGGGATTTTCTCACATCTTCTTTGAGGGCCTCTATCATTTTTATGATGGTAATTTTTAAGTCGTACCCTTCTGCTTCTTCTGCTTTGTTGTTGTGTTCCATTCTAGTTGGTGTAGATTCCCTAGATTCTGGTGGTGTCATGTTTGTCTTTCTGTTGTTAGGTGTTCTCTTGTATTGCCTTCTTCCCATAGCTTCTTCCAGTAGGTGTTGGTGGTGTCTCCCCCTCCTCTCTATGGTACTTCCCCGATGGGCTTATGTGGGTCTGAGATTCAATATCTGTAGCTCTGTGTGGTCCAAGCTCTCTAGGAGGTTTCTCCACAGACCGGGATCCAGGGATGGGGTCAAGGATGAGGATCCAGAAGAAGATGCCAGCAGGTACTCACAGTGGTCCTCTGGCCAATAGCTCTGGCCAATAGCTCTGGCCAATAGCTGGCGGAAGAGGGCAAGGGCTGAGCTGGAACTTGAGAAGGTTTTGCAGGATGGTGGGATCTCCCTGGAAACTGGCGCTCTCCAGCTGAGACCTCATTCTTTGGCAGAGGCCAGGATTTGGTGGTCAAGGATCTTGCCTGCAGGAACTCTGAGTGGACCCACAGAGATAGGCAGATATCTGGGAGGGGCCCCGGGACTCCAGCAGAGGACTGGAGGCGGGGGTCAGAGACCAAGCCAGTGGAAATTACGGGTGGGTCCCGCATGGATAGTCAGGTCTCCTTTGTTCAGAGTTGCTCCTAGAAGTCTCCGAAGTAGGGTGGACTGTTGGCTCCACCCTCTGTCCCAGTGCTTAAACCCTGGTATCATTTTTATAGATTTCTTTTATTTATTTATTTATTTATTTATTTATTTATTTATTTATTTATTTTGAGACCCAATTTCTTTGTGGCTCTGGAGCCTGCCCCAGACTAGATCTTGTAGCCCGGGCTGATCTTGAACTTACAGAGATAGGCTTCCCTCTGCCTCCTGAGCACTAGCATTAAATACATGTGCCACCACCACCCAGATATTGGTATCTTTTTAAATGTCTTTTTTAAACATATTAATGCTTTTATCTCTATTTTGCTGTACTCCTCTTTCTTAGATTTTACTTATTTAATTCCTTTTCTCAAGTGATGTTGATGATTGATTTCTGATTAGAGCAAAGTCTCTTGTAACTTTGGCTTTTCATATGCTGAGCTATTGAGAATTGCTTTGAACTCCTCATCCCGCTTCTCCTTGACAGTGCTGGGAAGAAAATCCTACATGTCCTTCTAGTCTGGCCTTTGACTTGTCACTGAGAAGTAAAATAGACCAGAAAATGAGTGAACTCCTTACATGTCTGATTATTGTGGCAACATATAAATGAAGCGGGATTTATGCAAGAATTGAGTACATGACCCACTTTGATACTGGTGGAGTCACAGTGCAGAATGTGACAGGCAGGGTGGAGGCTGAGATTTCCTCCTTTATCAGTAGTCGAGGTGAGCAATGTAGAATTAGATAATCATTCCTAGATAATCCATAATTGTCCCAGTGGGTAGTTTCTTGGAATCCATGGATAAGGGCTATCAAGAATCTGGATGGAGAGAGACCGTAACGTGAATACAAATTGCTATAGTTACAGTATTCAGCCAAAACAGGTCCGGGTGAACTGTTGTGGACTAGGTAACAGGACTGTTACTTTTTGTGGTTGTAGATGTACAGTCTGAGAGAAAAGGTTTGAGAAATCCTTGTTGTGCTCTAAGAGAAACCCCTAGTCTCTGGAGCACATGACCATGAGCGATTTCCAGCTTTTCAAAATATTTTTTTTTTAGAACATAACTGCATCATATCCACATACTCTTTTCTGCCCCCAAGCCCTAGCATGATTCCTCATTATTTTCCAATTCACAGCCTGCTTTTCTTAAACAGGATTTACACACTGAAAACAGTGAACATTTGAAGTTTTCATGCCCAACTATGTGGTCAAGAGTTAAAAGCCATGAACAATAAGTGTGTAATAGAATGTGCACACAAAAGACACTGTGATTTTCCCAATGAGCAGTTTGTGTTCCAGGACAGTAGAAGAATGTATACTAAAACACAAACTTTCTTGACTAGGCCCCTGTCTCCTGGGTAGGTAGTGCAGAGCTACAAGGACTGTGCAACATGAGTCATTGACTTCTGATCCCCTGGTAGGGGGCTGCAAAAATTATAGGTCAAACTGTGTGGTCCCAGCCAATTTGGGACTCTGAAAAGGCTTCTTTCCAGGACTCCCTTTTCCTTCTGCCCTATTGAGATTTAAGGAAGAACACAGGTTACACCATTTTAAGTGTAGGATTTTTAAAGCAGGTATGCTCAGCTGCCATTTCTGGAATAATTTGTATGGACTCTGAGACAGACTGGTTCTTTTCATCCATGAGGTAACCTGGGCAATTGCCCCTGTCTTCTGAGTCTTCCCATTCATGTGCTTCTTGGTTTGCTAGAGACTCTGTAGCCCTGGCATGGGAGGATGTGCTGCATATTATGTAACTGTCCAGTATGCACATGCATGCAATGCCGTTTGTGTGCAGTGGTGGCTGACACTGGAAAACTGAAGTCTTATTTCTTGAAGTTCTGTATATTCCATTCCACTTTCAGGTTTGTCTTCTAAATATTTTAGAAAGCATTAAAAAAATGATGATCTGTATGTCTATAAGCCATACAAGATCATAATGTTTTTAAATCTATGCTACCTCCCCTTATAAGACATGTTACATGAAATTTAATTCCAGGGGACAAAGGAGTCCCTGTTCTGCAGAGATTTCTCAGGTGGGTATGGTTTTGGGTAGCGAGTTAGGTCAGGGTCCTAATGTTTGGCCATCTAACATGTGGCAGGGAAAGCAGATTTTAAAATATTCTTCCATGTTATTTGTGGAATGGGCATCAGTGGGGATGGCTCCAGAGTCATAGCAGAAGATGAGCTCCTTTTGCATAGAGAGCTCTAGAGCAGGGACCTCCTGTCTTTGGAATAGATATCCATAGCTGCAGGGTCAAAAAGTGTTGAATGGTTACTTTGGGTTGATTTAATTGGGGTGTTGAAGTCTGATTATTTAATCTCTGTACACAAGGTTTCATAGGTATTTGGATAACATTGATCAAGATCAAACTTTTCCTAGCAAACTTTCTTTTGTACTTTATATTAATAGTTGATGATATTTTCTGGCCTTTGTTCTTGGGTTATTCTATTTCTTTTATTCTTTTACAAATATTGTTCATATTTTTATTGTTGTAACTTTGTGGTAAGTATAAAAGTCATATTGTGTCAGTTTTTGTACTGTGTTTTCATAATTACATTGAGCATCCTGTGTATTTTCGAAGAAAAATGTTAATCTGCATTTGTAATAAGCATTTTGTTATAAATTGTTGTTCATTGTCATTGGATTGTATTCATTTTATGTTGCAAACTTACCATGTATAGGATCTTAATTCTGATGCTTCATATTCCCAAAGACCATTATTTAGTTCTTTATTTATTTTGGTTTTATTGTTAATATGTGGAAGAGTGTTGGCTCATCAGATAAAATATGTTGTGTATCTTGGCAAGGGACTCAGCATATATTCTTTTGGGGGGGGATGACCAAAGGTCAGATACTAACACTCAACTTCACATAATTATCTACATCCGATAACCTGTATATTCCTACAAACCATTTTCTCTCATGCTCAAACACACAAAATGTAGCAATAAACTTTATAAATTGATAAAGATTTATACCCTCAATCCTTGTCTTGTACACCATAGTTCAGCTTTGACACACTACACTGGAAACTGTAAAGCTAATTCTAGTTAGTCTTAATAGTCAAAATATGGACTCAGATATGTGGTTAATGATGAACGATCAGAGAAGCAGAGCAGTGATCCCCTAGTTCTTACTTCTACTCTATCTTCAGACCAAAGGGTCTGGCGATTTTGATCCTAGGAGTCTTCCATTAGAACACAATGAGCTTCTGTCTTCTTCACCCTTATATTTCTCTCTCCTCCCAGCCATATCTACCTCCAAAGTACAGGAATAAAGGAATGAGCCATGACCTGTCTCTCTTTCTCTTTTAGACAGGATAAATCCAGTGTAACCTGGGGTGGCCATGAAATTATATAGATCCCCCTGATCCAAACTTCTTTGATTAAAGGTGTGTTCCTCCATGGCCTGTCCTCTATGGCTAACTACGGCCTAGCTACACATTCTGTTCCTAAAGCAAGTTTTTTTTTTTTTTTTTTTGATAGATTTATTTATTTTTTGTTTTTTTGGTGTTGTTTTGAGACAGGGTTTCTCTGTGTACATTTGGAACTCTACCGAAGACACAGAGATTCACCAGCCTCTGCCTCTCAAGAACTGGAAGTTAAGGCCTGTGCCACCACCATCTGGCAGGCTTCATTTGCTAAAGCACAAACAAAATACAACAACACTTGGAGGAAAACTTTACAGTCTCCACAAATATAATTCCATGTGGATCCTGCTGAGTCTACCCCTTTATAGCATTGAAGCATATTTCTTTGAAATACTTGTGTATACTGAAGACCAGCTGGAAGATCCACACCCATAAACCAAACAAATACCGAATTCTTCAAATGTACATTGGTCAGCATGATTGATGTACTATCTGGCCCAGAGCCTGTAAGACATTCCAATAAAGCCACTTTCTGCAGACATAGAGAGATATGTTCTACCAATCCTGCTCTAACGGAAAACATTGAGTAATGCAGCTGTTTCCTCACCTTCCTACTGAGGAACCTGTGCTGGTTCACCATAGTGCTCATAGATAAAGACATTTTTCTCAGCCACACTCTTTGAGTATTCAGCTTATCATGCAGATGACACTTGTTATTATTATTCACTTCTCAAGAATTTGACTCTAATTTCAGGAATAACACTCCAATATAATTGACCAATATCCCTGGCGTCTGTCAGGAGAAAGTTGTATCATCTTGTTTGTAATATTGCTTATGCCTTTCTCTCATGGTTTTCTGAGCGACCTGTAACAACCAGGTAAAGAGTCCCCTCAGGTCTCCTGACCTCAGCCAGATGGCACAGAACAAACATCACTTGTGTCCTAAAAAATTTCCCTATATTTTAATATTCTAGGGAGTCTTCCATCTGTTTAATAAGAGAATCATTTCAGTCAGCATTGTACAATGGTCTGAGCAGCTCTGCACATTATGTGGAGGAAGAAAGAGAGATTGAGTCTGTGCATGCAGGAAGAGAGCTGGACCGTTTAATGGTGACATGAGGAAGCGACATTGAAATTTGTGTCTGACTATGCAGTGGTGGCTGTCGTCTTTGATTCCAGCTCTCAGGAAGTAGAGAAAAGTAGATTTCTGTGAGTTTGAAGATAGTCTGGTCTACAGAGTATGTTCCAGAACAGCAGGGTCACACAGGAAACTGTGTATCAAACACCAAAAGAAATGAATGAATGAATGAATTAATTAATTAATATTGAACAAGTAATGAGAAAAATCTACTAGAATGTAACAAAAACAAGATTAATAATAATAATTAGGAAGGAATTGACCAGCACAGTTTACTGAGTGAGTTCTTACACATCAGGGACCAACAGGGAAATTCTCAAAAAAAAAAAAAAAAAATCAAAAAACAAAACAAAACAAACAAATAAGTTCCTGTTTGTGCAGCTCTCTGAAATGTCTAGGTCTAGCCAGGGCCAAAGGAGGTTCGGGGCTTGCTGTGTCTATAAGAACACTCTTCCCTTGAGAAAGAGCTCTTGTCACTCAAGCCTCACTAGACAACCAGGGACACTAAGCCAACCTGCCAGTTTCAGGTCTTGAAGGAGACTTCCTGGAGCCATGCTGCAAGCTTGGTTTTATATCAGAACAGGTGCCAGAGGACTGATTACTGCTCTGTGAGTGCTGCTGTGGGGAATTGGAAGGGAGAGCATGGATAAGCACAGAACATGAGGTATGGTAAACAAGGGGCTGGGGAGGGTGGGGTGGGTAGTCATGAAAGTCGGTTTGGCAGGCCCTCCAGGAGGAGGCTAGACTGGAGTATGCTGCCACATTCAGTGTTCTGCTAGGCCATTATGGTCCTAGCAGCTTCCCCTGACCAGGGTATTGCCTATGAATACTTCTCCATGTGGGCTGCCTGAGGAAAGGAATTCAATCAGGTAACATTGTGAATAATCTTCTTTGTAGTCAGCTCCATTATGGTTTTGGTGCACAGGGATGGCTATTTATAAAGAAGGAGAGGTTCACTTAGTTCAGTGCCTTCCAGAAGTTCTGCTCTTCACATGTAACATTTAGGGGTCACATCCATTCAGAGTTATCATGTTCTTTTTTTGCCATCAAAATAATTTTTCTTCTGTTGTTAAAAAATAAATATAAAGATATTATTTTACATATCGATCCCAGTTCCCTCTCCCTCCCATCCTCCTATTTCCCCCAGGGACCTCCCCCATCCCATGGGCCATGCATTCCCCTGGGAGGCTGAGGTCTTTAGGAGGGATCATAAAAATCTGTCAAGTCAGTTGAGTTTTGGCCCAGGCCCTCCCCTTGTCTCTAGGCTAAGGGAGTATCCACATTTGGAGTTAACTTTGTGCATGTTCTAAATGGCATTATTTTCTTCATTTCTCTGTGTAGCTTTGCAGCATGATCTAGAATTTTCTATGTGGAGCAAGCTAGACCCAATCTCGGGAAAACTTCTTGCCTCTGTTTCTGAATTGCTAGGTTAAAGCAAAGGGAAAAATACAAATATCTGTATATGGCATTCTTGTGTTGGATTACATTCTACCACTGAGCTGTGACATAGCGGAGGAGAATTGTTTCTATAAAGGATTTACCAATATTTGGGAGATAGGGAGTTGCAAAAAACTTATTTAGCTGAGATATTGCTACCCCCAAATTTAAAAAAAAAATATTAAAAAAAGTTAAGTTGTGTGCTAACCAGGCATGTTACAGAATAGGATGATATAATATACACTTGTTCCCCAGGATACTCCAAATATTTGGATCCAATCCATGTCAATTAGCAAAGCAATGATTTACAAACCCCCCAAGGCCCACCTCCATACCATTGATTATGTCTTTTACAAGCTTTACAAGGGTTTATTACATGGTTCCAATGAACATTAGGTGCTGGTGTGCCATAAACATCCAGTTTTCTTCTAGATAAAATCATGGCTCTGTCATATGGGCAAGATGAGCCCAGGTGACAACTGTTTGAAAAAGAAAACAGTGATGAGTTGAGGGCTAGACAAAGCAAGCAAGACTTTCTCTTTAGGTCTTCACTCATGGAGAATGAACAAGAGTTCCTTCTGAAACCCAGGGCCAATAACACCCAAGGTTTATATAATTATGATGTTTCCATCAGGTCCTGAGCTATCGAGAATAAAGTAGAACTCCACCTTTAACACAAGGAAGATTCTTGGGAGAAAATTCAATTGTCTTGGGCCAGTGTCTTGTTGAGGGGTTGCTTCAGACTCTGAGAAGACAACTATCCCCACCACATGGAGCTGTGTTTATTAGACCCATGGCTACTGTGGACTTAGTTGGTGATGTTTTTGGAGATCCCTGTGTTCCCCTTGTACTGCACTTTTTGAGTATCCTTATCCTGAGTTTGTCCCATTGAATGATAACTCCCACTGACTTCCTAGAGTCTCAAATTTCCTTCCGTTTCCTCATGGAAGTAGTATACAAGAAGCTATTCCTTATAAGAAATGTACCTAGAATATGGCATGGCTTAAGCAATACCTCCCTACCTTACCTTTCATCTTTTCTTTTTCTGCCTTCCGTTCTTTTCTCATCTTCTGACACTTCTCCCTCATGACTTGCCAGTAAAATGTGACCTGCTGTTTCATGTTACTCCTGTACTATGAAATACTTATGGTGTTATCTTTTTCTCTTGAATGCTTATATTGCCTTACTGGCATAACTTGCAATATCCTGTCACTAGTCAGACATTGAAAGTACTTAAAGAAGGCAACATATGTTGAATGCAAAATTTGTTTTAGGAGCTGAGATTGTGGTGGTTCACGCCTTTAATCCCAGCATTCAGGAGGCACAGGAAAGTTGATCTGTGTGGGATCAAGGCCAGCAACGTCTAGCAAGATATTCCTAAAACAACTAAGGCTTTTTGTTGCAAAGAGAATCTCTGTCTCAAAAAAATCCCAACAATAACAACAAAAGTAACCATCTGTTGTAGGTTCTTTCCTCTTTGCTCATTAGCCAGAAATGAACGCAATTTGTCATTGCACACATATTTCTTTATTTATTTCTTATGTCTGTGGGTAATGTCCTTCTATCCTCTTGATTACTCCTTCTTACACTAAGTGACTGTATGTCCTCAGTCAGTTTTTGGGACCAAGCTTCTTAAAAAATTATTTGTGGATACCAATTATATTTACGGATATATTTAAAAAACAGAACACATTAATTTGTAACACTGTTCATTAAATTAAAATATAATTCTCTGAATCATAGCAGGAGATTACCCCATACGTATAGAAAGCTCTAGACTGTGGGGTGTCTCTATTAGCAACAAGTATCAATAGCTGGAATGTCAGAAACCGAACAGTGTAAATATCCTTTTGAGTTTTGTATGAGTCTATGTATTTAAGTTCTGAACACATAGAATCATTGGGTAGCTGAGTAACATTGCTCAAGATCTAAGTTTATCTGGATGAGTTTCCCTTGTATTTTTGAGAGTAAAGTTGGCAGTATTTACCTCTTATTGTTCTTTTCTTTTCACTTCCTCTCTTTGTTCTTTCCCAAATATTGTACACCTCTCAATCACTGCATGTTTATATTAGGTATAGAAGCCATGCTGTGTCAATATATGTACTATGTTTTTCGTAATCCTCCAGATATTCTAACTGTTTCCCATTTTCCTGAATCTTTCGAATCAGATATACTCTTATAAAGTGTCAGGAATATAATTTGCACTGTATTCAATTTATGTTGCAAATTTATCTCATACAGAATATAAATATTAACTCACCAAGTTCTCATTGATCATTTACTTTTCTATTCATGTACTCTCTTTTATTCTTATTGTTTTCAATCTGGAAATGATATTTACTGTTTTTCCTAAAAAGTTCAATGGGTCTTGGATGGTGGCACAGCACATATTCTACTTGGGGATGACCTGAGTTCATACCCCCAAACCCAAAATTCTAGGCTCAATACAACCTCACCTCCAGATGCAGTGTTTCTGACAACCTCTACTATGGTATGTAATAAGTACACATGGGAAATATCTCTCACACACAATCTGAATATAAAAAAACTAGGAATGAATTTGTTTTCAAAATCTTTGTTACTTAAAAAACAATGAGTGCAAAACCAGTCACATTTAGTACAAGATTCTAATAATATATTGTTTCATTTTTTAAATTTCATTTAAACTTTTATTTTTCATTTTTGCATACCATACACTCCCTTCTTCCCCATCTTCTTCTCCAATTTCCCCTCCTTCCCTTCCTCCCTTTAGTAGTCAGAGAGGGTAATGCCCTCATTCAGGACTCACCAAAGTCTGGCATACAAAGCAGAGGAAGGACCAAATCACTCTATTTTTTATCAAGACTGAGTAAAGTATCTCACTATAGGGTGCGGATTCCAAAAACACAGTTCAAGCAACTGGGATGGATGATGGTTTCACTTTCAGAGGCCCCCTAACACATCAAGTCACCTAAGTGTTTACTACTTTCAGAGGGTCCAGTTTGTTGACATGAAGGTCCTCCAGCTGTAAGTCAATATTCTATGAGTTCCCACTAGTGAAAGAAGATGTGTTGTGGCTTTGTTGGAGTGGCCTTCTCCCTGTTAGAAGAATCACATCATTGTAGGATCAGACATGAGGTTTCTTGTTCGCAGAATACTGCCCAGTGTGTCAGACAACTCCCTGTTGCCTCTGAGTCATGCTGTAAGGACTATAACATCATGGACTGCAGCAGCATATATGCTGACATGCCTGCTGCCATGATGATTAACTGAAGCTTGGAAATTTTAAAGCGTGACACCTCTTTTCTTTGTAAGAGTTGCTCTGGTCCATGGTATCTCTTAACAGCAATGAAAACCTAACAAAGACAGATGTTGTTTCAAGGGCCTTCAGTATTTCTGTGATAGGCTGTTCCTATTGTACAATTTATTTCTGATGTGTTCTCAGTAGTGTTGTTCTTGTAGCTGACACTTCCTTTATGTCTGTTTATAGGGATTTCTTTCTCAGGGCTATATGCTAATTAAAGGGCCAAGAAATGTTGCATGTGAACCTCCTATTCAGTTTCCTTCTAAATGGTTCATGTGAATGCATTATAATGTCCATGTCATGAAATAAGTGTGCAAGGCTCCAGACTTACATGAGTATGTTGTCAAAGTTGTTTATATTTACATTGTGAGTATCATATTTCTTTGTCAAACATGTTTGCGTTATTGTAGGATGCAGTGACCTATGACGATGTGTACATCCATTTCACTCAGGAAGAGTGGGCTTTGTTAAATCCTTTCTCAGAAATGTCTCTACAGAGATGTGATGCTGGACACGTACAGGAACCTCACTGATACAGGTAAGATTGAAATTTCCTTCATGTTTTAAAATAAGGGACCAAATATTTCTTGGTTATTGATACTATTCTGTAATTTTGATTGAGAAAAAGGAAACTTGGTTGAATGAGGCATGGTTCTAAGGTTCATTAAAGTTATTAATTTGAGTTTTGTACAATTTACAATAATACATTGTATATTTTCTGTTATTTCAGGCTACATTTGGGATGACCATACCATGGAAGATCATTGTCCAAATTCTAGAAGACATAGAAGGTAAATTTTCACATGTAAATTTATGCAAATTTGGCTCCGAAGATATTTTAATGTATTCTGGAAATTTTATTGAAGAGATACACAAAAAGAATTACAAAAAATTAAGAAGATCAAAGTTGAAAAAGGTGCAGCTTAAAGTATAGTGATGGTTCTCATTTTCTAACAAAACCATGTACCTCAGTGAACGGTAGCTCTTCTGTGTTTGCAAGGTATTCATGTAAAAAGAGAAGGAAACAATGCCTTCACAGATACCACCATTTGAATTATAGCACCTGGAGATCTATGATATAGATATGCCAGTTTGTTGAGTTTAATAATATTCAGATATTTTAAACAATATATTTCTTGTATAGGTGATAATTATATGTCCAAGACTTTCTAAGAAAAATGTGTATAGTTAATCAGGCATTGCTTATATATTTGTGACTTTGCTATGTATAAGAAAGGGTCAGTTCATGAGTACCAAGAAGGTTTTGTGGAGAAACATTAATCCCCTGACACACATGTCTGTGAGCAAAAGAAAATCAAATTGCATGAGTGCAAAGTGGAAACCTTTTCTTTGTTATTCTTACTTTAATAAGTATATCATATGTTGAGTTAGGTAGTTGTGACCCATGCCCTTAATTCCAGCATTAATGACGAAGAACAAGGTGGATCTCTTGTTTCTGATCAGCCTGACCTACAAAGTGAGTTCGAGGCTAGCCGGGTCTACACAGAGATATTCTGTATCAGAAAACCTAGGGAAAAATAAAAACTATATGATACTCTAAATGCAAGCCAGTGTGAATTTAGAATGTGGACAGAAGCAACACACGTCTCTCTCTTAGGACATTGAGAAGAAAGGAAAGATGATTACAGCCCCCACTTTGAGGATATTTGTTGAGTGTGAAAGAAGTTTAAAATTTATCAGTATTCCAACATCATCTGAAAGATATGAACAAACTCACACTGAAGTAAATCCCAATGAACATTGGAATGGGTGAATGCTTCCATTTTTACTGGTATATTTGGCCAATGAAGTATAATTTATACTGTGGAAAAACTGATAAATGCAATAAGTATGGAAAAGCTCTGGAGTTGTTTTCAGTCTTTTTCACTATGTGAGAATTCTCATGTAAATAAATGCCATAAATGAGGCCCGTGAAATAAAACCTCTTACTCTGGAATCACAAGTATCTTCAAAGAAAACAAAACAACACCTCATGAGGGAAGCATTATAAATGTAAAACGTAAGATCGGATTCTGTTCCCCAATTGGCCAAGTTATAAATTTATTTTATAAATATACTGTTTCTTTAGTATCATGCATGTGGTAAAGTTTTACATGTGCTAATTATCTTTGCGCAAAGCTAATTGCCATAAGGTTTTGAATCCTGTGAATATACGCAATGAATGTGTAAAAAACTCTTATGTTACAGGCATCTTCAAAGGCTTGAAAAATTTCATACTGGAGAGATTCCATATAGATGTCTTCAATATGGTGAAGTCTCTGAATGTTACAGTTTCCTCCAACTCTGTGAAAGAACTCAAATGGTAGAGAAAACCTAGAATGTAGTCAATGTGGTAAATTATTTGCAGACATACTATGCTTAAAAGACATATTAGAACACATACTGGACAGAAAACACAAGACTGTAATCAATGTGGTAAAGTCTTTTCCCCATCTAATAATCTCAGAAAACATAAGCAAAAGAACACAACTGGAGAGAAGCTGTATGAATGTAATCAATGTGGTAAAGCATTTGCAGTAATGGTCAGCTTAAAATACATATAAGAACACATACTGGAGAGAAACCCTATGCATGCAATCAATGTGGTAAAGCTTTTTCACAAATCAGCAATCTGGTGTGTCATAAAAGAACCCATACTGAGAGAAACCCTATGAATGTAATCAATGTAGTAAAGCTTTCACAACACATGGGTGGTTTAAAAGTCATATATTAGCACATACTGGAGAGAAACCCTATGAATGTAATCAATGTGGGTAAAGCATTTGCAAGTAATGGTCAGCTTAAAAAGACATATAAGAACACATACTGGAGAGAAACCCTATGCATGTAATCAATGTGGTAAAGCTTTTTTCACAAAACAGCACTCTGGTGTGTCATAAAAGAACCCCATACTGGAGAGAAACCCTATGAAGTAATCAATGTAGTACAGCTTTCACAACACATGGGTGGCTTAAAAGTCATATATTAACACATACTGACAGAAACCCTATGAGTGTAATCAATGTGGTAAAGCATTACAAGTAATGGTCAGCTTAAATACATATAAGAGCACATACTGAGAGAAACCCTATGCATGCACCCAATGTGGTAAAGCTTTTCACAAAACAGCACCTCTGGTGTGTCATAAAAGAACCCATACTGAGAGAAACCCTATGAATGAATCTAAAAGTAAAGTTTACAAATACATGGGTGCCTTAAAAGTCATATATTAACACATACTGGAGAGAAACCCTATGAGGTAATCAATGTGGTAAAGCATTTGCAAGTAATTGTCAGCTTAAAAGACATATAAGAACACATACTGGACAGAAACCCTATGAAAGTAATGAATGTGGTAAAGCATTTGAAGATAGTCAGCTTAAAAACATATAAGAACACATACTGAGAGAAACCCTATGTATGTAATCAATGATGTAAAGCATTTGGAAGGAATGCTCAGTTTAAAATACATATAAGAACACATACTGAGAAAACACTATGTATGTAATCGATGTGGTAAAGCTTTTTCACATCACAGCACTCTAGTATGTCATAAATGAAATTACATACTGGAGAGAAACCCTATTGAGGTAATCAATGTGGCAGATCATATTCCCGTGTCAGTACTCTCTAGTTTCATCATAGAACACATCGTGGGCAGAAACCCCTATGGATGTAAGCACAAAAATCTTTACATGACACAGCCATCTGGTACATCATAAAAGAACACATACTGTAGAGAGACCCTATGATTATAATTAAAGTAGTAATTTTTTGCAACATGTGCTTAAAAGTCCTACAAGAACACATACTGGAGAGAAGCCTTATGAATGCCATCAGTATGGTAAAGCATTTGCACATCCCAGCCATCTCTTAAGTCATAAGAAATGCATACTAGAAAGACACTGAATGTATCCCATGTGGTGAATCCTTCCTATTCTGTATCATTAGTCTTTATAATCACACACAAAAAAATCATAGTGTATGGAAACCCTGTACATGTAATTATTGTGGTAAAGTTGTGCACTTTATTATATTGCACATCTTTGTGGTCCAAAGAAAACTCTTATAGAAAGGAATCTTACTAGAAAGGATGTTGTATGATCATCAGCCAACACACATTGAGTTACACATTCTGGAAAGAACAATATTGGAAAGTTTGAACAGTCAGTTCAAACATTGCAATATCTCTGTTTTGCTCTTAAAGCAAAGTCACGTGGACAAAAGCCCTAGAATGACTGATAAGGGAAACCTGATTCATTGTAATACTTGTCTTTATTTAAAACAAAAACCTCATTCAGATTGATTGACTTCCATAAGCCCAATCCTTCATGCTTGCTTTCTTTTACAGAAGAAAATCGTGTTGCAGGAAACTTTTGAAGACTTTAAGACCATAAACATGTGGGTTTACAAATGAGTCCTCTTAAGAGAAAAATATTCGCACTTTGAAATCTGTTCAGAGATTCTACTTAATTTTAATCGTGATGTCAGTGTGAGTTTCTGTCTGTTCATGGTTTTTTAAAAGCAGGTTATACCCTTGAGTATTCTGTAGGAGGAACAGTATGTTCTCAGAAACTGATATAGGTCAAGTTAAATGAACTTTTCATAATTTTGTTCATCTGTATTTTTACCCCATATATTTAAATCCTTTTTTATCATCTTGATATAAGGTAATAGGGAAGCAATCTTGGAAGAGAAAACCCACATCATGTGTATAATTTTTAGAACATGTGAGACGCTACACTTGGACTTTATTCTTAATAAATAAAATTGATTCATGTAGAGAGATGGTGTTACTGAGTTCAATAGAATGAAGACAAATGATAAAATGAGTTTATTATTTGGGAACAAATATAAACAGATGATAATAAAGAACTGTGGAGTTGATCCTGCTCAGGAGGGATGCAGTCCTGCCTTTCTGATTTGATCTGCAACATGGGAGAGAGAAGTGAGAGACAGAGAGATGGAAAGCGAAAGTGAAAATTGAGGTGGGGAGGGATTAAGAGCATGGACAGATACAGGGAATGACTGAGGGTCCACCCTGTTCCCTCCATCTTCTCTTCTGCACACACAAACCAAAGAGTACTGCATAAGAAATAACTTTAACTGTATGAGATGATCTTGAAAGACAAAAATGTAATGTTAAACCTGAAACCAATATCTGTCTTGAATTCCATAACTTCCTCTCACAAGGCCCTGAGATAACATGAATTCACACTGCTCCTGCTTTCCCTGTGAGTCAGAAGGTGGTGAATAGTGTCCTTAGGAAACAAAGAGATAGTTTTAACTCTGGTTTGCCCAGACAAAATTAATTAGCACACCCTGAGGCCCTAAGGTCTGTTGACCTACAGCAGACCGTCCGGCCTCCAAGGGTTGCATACTCAATGGACAAAGGGTCTCACCTCCCCTAAGACAGAGTTTGCCTTAAAAAATACCTGGGCCCAGGGAGGGGCTTCTCAGCCTGCATGTCAGAGGAGCCAAGTTGCACAAATGTTTCCTGCAATTAAAGCCTCTGTGTGTTGCAGTAACTGGACTGACATTGAGTTCTTGGGGTACCGAATTTAAACTGGAAGACTCCTTATTCCGGAGGGTCTTACATTTTGGAAGTTCCACCAAGATCTGGTCAACCCCCAGACTCAATTCCATTGCCAGTTGGAGGTAAGAAAGAGCTCGCAACCTATATGTTTGATGTATGCCTGATGCATCTGATGTTACATGTTTTTGACTCGAGTACTTGACTTCGTGCTCAGGCCTCACAAGACTTGTATGTTATGGTGTTTTTGACTGTATTTGAATCTTCCCTGGCCTGCACAGGACTTGTATAGACTGTTGTGGGGGAAGTAGTCAGATCCTGAGACCTTTGGTCCCACGAACGGTTCCGGTTGTTTGGAGGAGGGAAAGAGACGAAGTTTTTCTCCTTAGGGCGCAGGCCTCTTGGACTTTCTTCCCTCCTGCTTTGTAACTTTTGGTTTGGGTTACCATTTGTCTGTCGTGTGGATTTGTCCCCTTTGTTGGATTGTTCTGGTTTTTTTTTTTTTTTTTTTTGT